>NW_026973707.1:687500-720000 GCF_035594125.1 Scylla paramamosain
TACTCTTCCATCTCCTACCCATTACCCTCCTCTTCCTCCTCCTCCTTTAGTAGGGTCAGCGAGACTTGCACGCCTCTTTCACGATGCGGTGAATGACTACATATGAAAAAGCGCGAGTCGACAGAAACATCCATTGACAGCGTAGTAATTAATGGTGAAAGTGCCCCATCTGTTCCCAAGAATCTGAAGTTTTGTTATATTACTGCGCGCACTTTGAGAAATAAATTTCAGGATTTGGAAGAGATCGTGTACATGGAGGAACACGATGTCACAGGTGTGAGGGAATCCTGGATTAATACATCAAACAAAGATTTTTTTTAGCTGACTTTGCATTTCCAGGACACACTCTGTTCAACTGCGAAAGACAGTGCAGATCAATTTTCCCTATCCAAACGCAGGCTAAGAGGGGATCTGATATTGCTTTACAAGTAAAATTTTATGGGTTTCACAAAATTCAGACCTGAACTCTTTCTAACCCTTAACCAGTCTAATATTACAAGAAACAATGGCTTCAAAATAATAAGCAAGTGATTTCAAACTTTTTTTTTTTTTTATGTAGGAAGGACACTGGGCAAGGGCAACAAAAATCCAAAAAAATTAAAAAATGGCCACTGAAATGCCAGTCCCATAAAAGGGTCGAAGCAGTGGTCAAAAATTGATGAATAAGTATCTTGAAACCTCCCTCTTGAAGGAATTCAAGTCATAGGAAGGTGGAAATACAGAAGCAGGCAGGGAGTTCCAGAGTTTACCAGAGAAAGGGATGAATGATTGAGAGTACTGGTTAACTCTTGCGTTAGAGAGGTGGACAGAATAGGGGTGAGAGAAAGAAGAAAGTCTTGTGCAGCGAGGCCGCGGGAGGAGGGGAGGCATGCAGTTAGTAAGATCAGAAGAGCAGTTGGCATGAAAATAGCAGTAGAAGACAGCTAGAGATGCAACATTGCGGCGGTGAGAGAGAGGCTGAAGACAGTCAGTTAGAGAGAGGAGTTGATGAGACGAAAAGCTCTTGATTCCATCCTGTCTACAAGAGCAGTATGAGTGGAACCGATAAGGCCCTTGTACAGAGTTAGCAGCTGGGGGGTGAGAAAAACTGGCGGAGACGTCTCAGAACACCTAACTTCATAGAAGCTGTTTTAGCTAGAGATGAGATGTGAAATTTCCAGTTGAGATTATAAGTAAAGGACAGACCAAAGATGTTCAGTGTAGAAGAGGGGGACAGTTGAGTGTCATTGAAGAAGAGGGGATAGTTGTCTGGAAGGTTGTGTCCGAGTTGATAGATGGAGGAATTGAGTTTTTGAGGCATTGAACAATACCAAATTTGCTCTGCCTCAATCAGAAATTTTAGAAAGATCAGAAGGCAAGCGTTCTGCGGCTTCCCTGCGTGAAATGTTTACCTCCTGAAGTGTTGGACGTCTATGAAAAGACATGGAAAAGTGCAGGGTGGTATCATCAGCGTAGGAGTGGATAGGACAAGAAGTTTGGTTTAGAAGATCATTAATGAATAATAAGAAGAGAGTGGATGACAGGACAGAACCCTGAGGAACACCACTGTTAATAGATTTAGGAGAAGAACAGTGACCATCTACCACAGCAGCAATAGAAACTTGAGATGAAGTTACAGAGAGAAGGAGAGAAGCCGTAGGAGGGTAGTTTGGAAATCAAAGCTTTGTGCCAGACTCTATCAAAAGCTTTTGATATGTCCAAGGCAACAACAAAAGTTTCACCAAAATCTCTAAAAGAGGATGACCAAGACTCAGTAAGGAAAGCCAGATCAACAGTAGAGTGGCCTTGACGGAACCCATGCTTGCGATCAAATAGAAGGTTGTGAAGTGATAGATGTTTAAGGATCTTCCTGTTGAGGATAGATTCAAAAACTTTAGATAGGCAGGAAATTAAAGCAATAGGACAGTAGTTTGAGGGATTAGAACGGTCACCCTCTTTAGGAACAGGTTGAATGTAGGCAAACTTCCAGCAAGAAGGAAAGGTAGATGTTGACAGACAGAGCTGAAAGAGTTTGACTAGGCAAGATGCAAGCACGGAGGTACAGTTTCGGAGAACAATAGTAGGGACCCCATCAGGTCCATAAGCCTTCCGAGGGTTTAGGCCAGCGAGGGCATGGAAAACATCATTGCGAAGAATTTTAATAAGTGGCATGAAGTAGTCAGAGGGTGGAGGAGAGGGAGGAACAAGCCCAGAATCATCCAAGGTAGTGTTTTTAGCAAAGGTTTGAGCAAAGAGTTCAGCTTTAAAAATAAATGTGATAGCAGTGGTGCCATCTGGTTGAAACAGAGGAGGGAAAGAAGAAGAAGCAAAGTCATTGGAGATATTTTTGGCTAGATGCCAGAAATCACGAGGGGAGTTAGATCTTTAAAGATTTTGACATTTTCTGTTAATGAAGGAGTTTTTGGCTAGTTTGAGAACAGACTTGGCATGGTTCCGGGCAGAAATAGAAAGTGCATGAGATTCTGGTGATGGGAGGCTTAAGTACCTTTTGTGGGCCACCTCTCTATCATGTATACTCGTAGCACGAGAACAAGCTGTGTTAAACCAAGGTTTAGAAGGTTTAGGACGAGAAAATGAGTGAGGAATGTACGCCTCCATGCCAGACACTATCACCTCTGTTATGCGCTCAGCACACAAAGACGGGTCTCTGACCCGTCTTTGAAACCAAACACTTTTCTTCAATTGTCATAAATATCTGGAATTGTCTTCCACCAAGCTCAGGTACTGTTGACTCATTTAAAACCCGGCTTGACAAGTGTGTAGACACTAATTCCCGGTTGTCATTGTTCATGTGTGAATAACAAACACGTTCACTCCGTATTACCTGTCACCTGATGAGTGTATATATTTCACTAAGGAAGAGAAGTAATTACTATTTAACAACGATAATATATGAGTCAGAATAGAGAGACGTTAGTGATGGCTTGCTCCTCGGCGAATTTCTGCTCACCCCGTCACAGTAAGGATAAAAAGAATGGAGTCCTTGCAGAGCAACTCACCCCATCACTATAGTCTACTTAAAATGTGCCCCAGAAAATCATGATTTAAGGTAGAGGAAGCGCCTCATCAGATGTCACAAATAACAGGATTGCCTGTACAGTGTATTTGCTAAAAGTAGTCATCATTTCTTTCTTAGTTTCTTCTCAAATTCCATTTTTTTTTTTTTCTATACAACATGGTACCATGTCCTTTTTTTCCGGCCAGGTTTGGCTGGAAGAAAGGGGGACTGGAGGGCAGGAGGAGCTTTCTTCTGTGTTATCCTGTCTCTCCCTCTAATAGAGTAGAATAGTTACCCAAACAGACTTCTAAGAACCTCATGGTCTGTTGCTATTTGGTCATCTTTTGTATTCCTTTAGTTCCTCTTTCTGCGCTATCACACTAGTCTCCCACTAGTTAGCGTAGATTGGTCACCCAAACAGCCCAGTAAAGAACTCAGAGTATGTTGCTGTTTGGATTTTCTTTCCAGCGTTCCAGGAGGCGGCTAAAGACCCAAGGAATGCCCGCCGCTGTCAAGTTCTCTGATCTCACCTGCTGCTGTGTGCACTCCATGACATACTCCCACAAGTCCACAAAAATTACTTAATTATCGCTGTGAGAATGAATGTTCACCCTCTCTGTCTGACTGACCCTGGCAACTGTTCCGGCAACTGACTGACTCTGGCAACAGACCACCAAACTGACTGACTAAGTAAGAGCAACTCCAACTGTACCGACCACCAACCTAACTGATTCTGGGGAGCAGGGGAGGTGTGAGTGTGCTGTACCTCCTACTCTCCCCACTCTGACCCTGACTACAGACCTGACTGATCCTGATCCCTACCCCCCAGTCTGACTCTGACCACCAGCCTGACTGGCCCTGGCAACTGATCCTGGCAAAGTGAGTGTGCAGCACTTCCCTGCCACCAACCTGACGGACTCTGGCAACTCCAAAAACAACTAACCTGACAACTTCAGACTGACTCCGGGGAGGAGAGGAGGTGAGTGTGCAGCACCTCCCTACTCCCCAATCTGACTGACCACCAGCCTGACTGGCAACAGACCACCAAACTGATTGACCCATGGGAGGTGAGTGTGCAGCACCTTCCTGCCCTTCTCAGTCTCCCAGTTTGACTCTGACCACCAGCCTGACTCATCCTGGCAACAGTTATAGGGGTAGCAAGGTAGCCGGAGCCTGATTGACTGATGCCTCTCTTGAAAGCGCCAGGCACAAAATAGAGAACACGGTAGGAACACACCTACCTGTGTTCATGAATAAGCCAGGAGTACGTTGGTAGGGTACTGTCTATAGAAATACTGTATATTGTGTTGTGATGTGTGATCCAACAGCGCGCTTTAGTGTGGCCCGCGTGCACTCATTGATTAATTTTATAATATGAAAAAAATAACACTTAAATGACATTCAACTATGGTGAAGTGTGATGACTAATAACGATTAGCTTGTCATGACATTGCTGCTAGAATAACATAATGCCTGCACAGCGAAAGTCCTTCCCCATAGTTATGATGTAGGGACGTGGGTATATGGTACACGTCATGAACACGGCCACTTCTTTGTGCCAAGAACGTTTTCATAATGTCTTGTTAGTAGTTTTGCATTCACTCCTCAACCCACCAATCTCAGCTAGTGTACAGTGGATTGGGGTCAGGTTTCAGATGAGACGTCGGGAGCTGTATGGCCTTAGGCCTAGTTGCCTAGCATACACCGTTAAGCGGAAAACATCCTACACAACACAAATAAGGACATCTACATAAAGCAATCCGTGGTTCTGTGGGCTGAGTCATTCTCGTGCTGCAGGGTGGACAGGTGTAATGGTGTGTTGTGTTGCTGCTGTTGTTGTTCGTGTGGTGGTGGTGGTGCAGCACAGGGGAGGGTTCCAGGAGGCGGCTAAACACCTAAGGAATGCACGCCGTTGTCAGGCTCTCTGATCTCACCTGCTGGTGTGTGCACTCCATGACATACTCCCACAAGTCCACAAAAATTACTTAATTATCGCTGTGAGAATGAATGTTCACGTTCGAATCAGCAGCAGTTTTTCGTACTGAACTTTTGGTGTTGCATGAACACTGGAAGGGAAATCATGTATTCAAATATATCTCCTTTACCGTAGCGCGAGTCTAGTGGATAGAGTGACAGTCTTGGGAACCCAGGGTGTGGTCCAATCCCATACAAAATATTATAAATAAATAATGTGATAAAAAAGTCATTCACATTATAACTCTTTGATACATATTAGCGTGAAGATAAGATGGGGAAACAGACCAACTTTACAAACTTTATTTAAGATTGGCGTGAGGGAAGTGAGGGGCGGGTAGTTCGAACCCCCCTCTCTCAGAACTTACAAAAAACTTCAAAGATCATCCTTCTATCGCCATGTGTGCCTCAGACACACAGGTACGGTGATGGAGCTGCCCACGAGGAGGAGGGGAGGTGAGTGCACAGCACCTCCCTACCCTCCCCAGGGGAGGAAGGCACCGCTTTACCACCCCCGGGAGATCAAGGGAGGTGAGTGCACATCACTTCTCCTCTCTCCCCTGGTAAGTCTGCGGACTACCGGACAAAAGGGAATAAAAAAAAAAAAAACGAACTTATAATTTACACCACGTGTGCCTCAAACACACAGGTACGGTGATGGAGCTACCATCACCGTACCCTGGGGAGGGTAGGAAGGCAGGTGAGTGCACAGCACCTCTTTACCACCCACGGGAGAGCATCACCATGTGTACCTGAAACACGCAGGTATGGTAATGGAGCTGCCCCAGGGAAAAGGGGAGGTGAGTGCGCATCACCTCCCTACCCTCCCCAGGGAAGGAAGGGAGGTGAGTGCATAGCACCTCCTTACCATCCCCGGGAGAGCAAGGGAGGTGAGCGCACACTACTTCCCTTCTCTCCCCACCTAACCCTGACAAGTCTACGGACTAACAGACAAAAAAAGAATAAAAGAATAAATAAATAAGTAAAATAAAGATGAAAAAACAATAAAAATAAAAAATAAATAAATAAAAATATGGCAAGAGTTTAAAAAGGTTTAGGACTCACCATCTTACCACCCTCGGGAGAGCAAAGGAGGTGAGTGCGCAGTACATACCTTCTCTCCCCACCTAACCCTGGCAAGTCTACGGACTACCAGGCAAATAAGAAAAAAAAAAAAAAAAAAAGGGATACGAACTTACGAAAGACTTCATAGACCATCCACTCTATCACCACGTGTGCCTGAAACACACAGGTGAGGAAGGCAGGTGAGTGCACAGCACCACCTAGCCACTCCCGGGAGAGCAAGGGAGGTATTTAAAAAAAAAAAAAAAAAAAACGTATTAACAACAAAATCAATGTCAAATCAAAATGAGTGTAGACTTCCGTTACTGGTTTGTACTCGGTGGTGCCGCCGTGGGCCAGTCTGCGGCGAGTAAAGGAGAATGAGAAATTGCTTTTAATCTGTAATCTAATGACACCATCATAATCATATTTGCCGCGTTTTTCATGAACCTGCTAAGTGCATGTGTTTCCTCCACACCGATCATCACACCGATTGCCGATCATGGGACACAAAGTTATGGTGAGAAAACAGTGAAATTTGAGATCTTTATTGCTCTTACGTTTCGAAAGTAAGTCTTCCTCAAAGATACTCTCTGAGGAGGACTCACAGTCGAAACCTAAAAGAAACAAAGATCCCCTGCTTCATCTTGTGTTTCCTCACCACGACAATCCAATCCTTTGTCTGATCTACACAACATAAGTGTGTCATGTTACTCTACCTTCGTCCACGTCTGTCCCATCGTCACCATAATCCGCTGGGTCGTCGTAAGCATGTGGAACTCATGCAAGGGAGTGATAATAAGTCTGAATGTAATCTGAAATATACAGAGGCACGTCCTCTTTTTTGCTCAGACGCATCGTAGGGGCAGCAGGACACGCCTGAGAGGAGGGCCGGGAACTGCATGGGAATGGTGACATGGGAGTACTGACAGTCTCTTCCTTGTGTCACTGGTGCATCAAAAATTAAAAGCTAGAGGAAAATTATAATCTGATGAAATAACATATGTAAATAGACAGATAGATAATATTCAGTAATGTGATAGCATAGATAAATAAATCAATAGAAAACGGTCAAAAGAATGAGAAAAACAAATATATTATAATCATAAATCATCATCATAGATAAATAAAGTATATTGTAATCATTGTGTTTCTCATGGTCAGTAAACAGAAGTCGTCTGATCTGCTTAGAATGCTTGGGTCATTACTGTGCCCTGTAAGAAGTTTCTCTGCAGGTCACTGGTTTTTGTTTCGTGTTCTTGAAGATTTCTCTGCCTGGTCAGTTTGATGTACTTCTTCATTACTAAATACAGAAATGTTTGGCTGAAAGTAAACTATTAGTAATCTGTCATACTAGGTTACTGACTTGCACCCCCTTGGAGTGGAAGAAGATCCTCGTGCACCTTGCGGCTCCCTTTGGTCTGCTTTGGCTGCTTCTAAGCCTCTGCAAACTTGCGGGCCTGCAGCCTGCCCCGCTGGGCAAACTCGGCCCGGGTGTGGCCGCCCGTTCCTCCTCCTTGCTCTACACCTTCCTGGTGTCCGAGAATTTTACACCATACATTGTCATTTTTAGATTCTGCTCTGAGGTTTTGTTTTGTTTTTGAAATTTATAATCTTAGAAAAGTACCTGATTTCCAGTGTGTGCGATTCCTGGAGAAGTGAGATGAGACTTTAGAGGCGTGAGGGATGGGGAAAGAGTGGCGACGGCCGCGAGAAGGGATGAGGGAAGTGATCAGTGGTGATAGGTGATGATGGGTGTTGCTTGGGGCGTGTGAAGTGTTGCTGGTTAGTGTTTGAAAAGTGTGCTTGAAATCCTTTGCTATATAAGGAATTGATTAGGAGGTACGGGTGATGGCTGATGGCGATAGGTGCAGGATCGTCAGAATTATGATGTTTTGCAAATGGGAAGTCTCATAGCATGGTGAATATAACGGTGCACCTCCCTTTGCATTTAACACAACACTTCGTAGAGAAAAAATAATAATGAAGTTTCACTCAAAGTACATAGATTTGTATGCTCTAATACCGAATGGAAGGAAAAGTATCTCTGATCCACACATTCTTATTCTTTCCAAATCAAGCGAAATGGTGTAGTGCTTTGATAACACTGTGTGGGAGGTTGCACGATTATTAACCCTTTCCTTCCGGCGCTTAAACTATTTTCCTGTTTGCTATGACGGCTAAAAATGGAAAACCTAGAAATTGTCAGAAAACTGTTTAAATACTAATAATTATTTTCTCTTTGTTATTCTGAACCCAATGATGTACTTTGTAGCTCGATGTGACCTCTCAAAGTTCAGTTTATGCCTTATCAAGGATTCTTCCTCCTCCTCCTCCCGCTGTGTGATCCGTCTTCCAGAAACACCCCGGAGAGCGATGACACCGCGCGCACACTCTCTCTCTCTCTCTCTCTCTCTCTCTCTCTCTCTCTCTCTCTCTCTCTCTCTCTCTCTCTCTCTCTCTCTCTCTCATCTTGGAGGGGAAATTGTACACTTCCAATGAGAGAGAGAGAGAGAGAGAGAGAGAGAGAGAGAGAGAGAGAGAGAGAGAGAGAGAGAGAGAGAGAGAGAGAGAGAGAGATTTCATCCCTTTTCATATCAAGTTTCAGGCAAATAACATTCTCTCTCTCTCTCTCTCTCTCTCTCTCTCTCTCTCTCTCTCTCTCTCTCTCTCTCTCACACGCACACGCACACGCGCACACACGCTTTCATGCGCCAACCTGTTAGTTGATTCTCTCTCTCTCTCTCTCTCTCTCTAACAAGTTACTTTCTACCATTTTATTATAAAATCGAAGATAATGTTGTGTCCTGCTCCATGGTGAGTTATGATCTGAGATCCTTCGCTCTTATCAGGATGTCTTCGCACTTATCATGGTGCTTTCCACCCGGCGGGTCGCTGGGGTTGCCAAGTGTCGCCCGGAGAAAGGGAAAATAGCTTAGTTACCGCTAAATTTCCAGAGCTAGTGACAACACTACATGTGGAAACATGCCAGACACTTCCACTCACCATCTGACTCGAGAAACCGCGCTTGGACCTCAAAATTGAGGCGCGAAAATTCTTGATTACGGGTATGATCGCCGTCGCTACAGACACATTGATGCAATCGTGTATATATATATATATATATATATATATATATATATATATATATATATATATATATATATATATATATATATATATATATATATATATATATATATACATATATATATACGATTGCCGGAAGGAAAGGGTTAAGGAACTCGTTAATTAAAAAAAAAAAATGGTGTTCCTGTCCATCCCATGATGATACATTTATTCCTGCCTATTTTCTTGCTACGTAACTCCCTGCCTTTATCACTCTTCATTTACGCAAGTTTGTAATTTCATTGCTAAAAGAATGAGTGAAAAAATACATGTTATGAGCTAAGGATGAAAGAAGTGATGTAAGTATTGGCAGCAAAATCAATGTGAAAGAAAAGCAGAGTGTAAACTTCCGTTACTAGTTTGTAGTCTGTAGTAAGTGTGCCTGTCACTTGCTGCCGCCTCTGGTCAGTCAGCGGCGAGAAAAGTAGAATGCGAAATGCTCTTAGAAATTATTCCGTGTTTTGCTTATCTTGCTTTTATTTTGTAATCTAATCACACCATCATAGTCAGAAGTTTTCTTTCGAGTGAACCGCAAACGCAGCAAGGCGTCCGTCACTATCTTGGGCAAATCAAAGTTCATTGCCTCGAGGATGATATTGTGTATGGAGTATATAATCAGTTGAGTAATTGCATCGTAATTTAGTAAGATGATGCTTGGATACAATGTTATGTTCTTTCATAGTGGAATAATTTCAGTCCTCATATGATCATTCTTTGCTACAACTTCAGAAAGAAGATACATCCTTTCACCAATACTGAATACATATCACAGAAGTTGATGTTTTTAACATTATCAACATTATCATGGCACAAATATCATTAAACTGGTATTGTGTGTAAAGATATATGCCCTCACAGCACACACACGGAAGCGGGTATTCTCATATTCTAGGCAATTATTTTATTTGATGTGACGATGTACCGGCGTGTTGCGTTTTGTCGTTGTGGTGGTGACTTCAGAGGTAGTCACTTGGTGGCAACGGATGATGATGGTGATGTGGTGCTGGTGCTAAAGTGATGTTGGTATAGTTGTATTCATGTTATGATATTACGTTACTATGGAAATAACAAGTAAATGTTATGGTGTTCTGGTGTTGATGATGTGTGTGATGGTGTAGTGTGGTGGTGGCAATGCAGCGGTTGTGTTGGTGGTGTTCTTGACATGGGGAGGGTGGTGCCTCTATATTGTGGATGTGATTATGATTTTCTCATGCAAGGACTCACTGTATTGGTGTTGCATCCTGAGAGAGAAGAAGTGGAAGGAATTTTAAACACCCTGGATGCCACACTTTAATTTTTCACATCTCACTGACAAATTCTATTCCTCGAAGTTCAACCGGATGGTGTCTCTCTAAGCACGCCATTGTCTTCAGCACAGCATGGAATGGCGTGAAATAAAAATTACGTCACGACAGTAGCTATTTGTTTTATTACGTGGCTTAAATAGTTTCTTTAGTGCTTAAGAACTGTTCGTGTATTGATAAAAAACAAGTCTCGATAACGTAATTTATAAACAGAATATAATTAATACATAAACAAATAAGGGACGGGAAAATGTAATAATCTTGGCTGATGAAAGTCGCTTCGGATGGCAAGATAATGCGAGGTTTTAAAAATCTGCTGAACATTGTACTGATGATTGGCAAGTAGTTCCAGCAATGGGAGGGAAAAAAGACGCTGATCAGAAATGAGTTTAAAATTGATATCTTGAAAACATTTGCTGATACAAAATCCAGTGCGACCAGAAAGAAAATATGAGGAAGAGTTGAATCTCGTGTGGTTCATCTCTCCGAGTGCTGAAAGAAATAAGAACAACACTAAACTAAATTGGCCATCTTTTATTCTCTCTCTCTCTCTCTCTCTCTCTCTCTCTCTCTCTCTCTCTCTCTCTCTCTCTCTCTCTCTCTCTCTCACTGGACCCAATAAAACGCAATAAAATATACAATATTCAATGTATATTTCAGATTATTAGTTGTCAGAATATAACAGGACAAATTTTAAGACTTCTTTACTTTTTTTTTTTACATATGTAGAAATCTAAGACGTCTACTACATATGGTAATAAATCACATTAAAAGAGATGGTGAAATCGTTTAAAGAATAACACGTGATCTTTTTTTCTGTTTTTCAAAGGTTTATTATTGTTGACATGAAGCTTTTGAAATCACGAATTTTCAAGTTAATTTATCGGAAAAAAATAAAAATAAAAATAAAAATAAACTGAGAAAATTCTTGTCGAGCATCGTCTCCTGTTATGGTATAAAATCTTTCGTAACACTAGACTCAAAAGGATATTAAAAGATAATTATTTGCGATATAATAAGATGATGAAAGTGCTCAGCTTTTATAAAATGAGGTCTTAGTTGTGGCATTTACATCTGCGCTATATTCCTCTGTAATGCTTTGTAATACCAAATTAAAAGGATAAGTATTTTCACTTCCCTCATAAAAGAATGGAAGAAGCTCCAGGCCATAATAGTGCAGCGCATCAGGATCATAATATCAGGAAATAAGGGCCTTACTGATTCAAGGATTTGGTGTAGGCTTTCCCTGACCACTGGCAGTGCTGTGTTTGAGGGCACACCCCTAGAATGGGCCATTTGTTGTTATATTTCACTGTCCCTTACAGAACAATAAGCACGTAAAGGGAACGCTGCGTTATGGCACGAGTAACGCCCTGCCCAGTCACCATTGCAGAAGGAGTCAGGAAGTGCAGTATGCCAGAAGTGGATGGTGAATGTTAAAATGTTTTAATGCCTTTTCATTGCTACGTCTTAACCTTTCAAACTGAGGCCTGTGTAGGTTGATGGTGTTGCATTGCTCAATAAATCTACTTGCCCATTACTCTCAAACGATTCAGCGTCTTATTTCAAATACATTAACTGACCCTCGGGAAACTTTAAAGGAATTTCAAGGGTGGTCATGATTCTGGTGGTAGTTTAACAAGGCTTCTGCGCCACGAATGAGAACAAATAACCATGGAAACCCGACGAATAATGTGTGTTGTTGAAAATTTTATTTACGAAAGTCCGCAACGTTTCAAAATACGGCAGTTTTATAATAACGCGGATATTAATGAACTACTGGGAAAAGAGTATGTAATGACAGTGGTTTGTAAAAGTATTTTTTTCAGAATCTTGATGCGGTATTTGTTTGAAAACTTGTTAATTCAGGTGCCAGTATTAGTACTGTACACAGATGGAAAGGAAATGACAAGAAAATGGCTCAGAGCAGGAAAATTAGATCACACGACTATTAGATGTCTATGCCTTTTGATTACGAGCATATCGCAGGAACACATTATGATTCTGAGCTTGAAACATTACAAAACTTTACTGCTGTATAACTTGAATGGCAGTTTCCCTAAAGCGGTGATTGCAGGGAATATTCACGGCCTTACTTATAAGCCCGATAAAAAGTAAATAGAGACAAGACAGTATGTGCTTAACGCAACTCCTGCATCATACGAGGTAAAACACACACACACACACACACACACACACACACACACACACACACACACACTCACACTCACACGTGCTATTATAACGTCACCATCTAAAGGATTTATGCGCCGCTCAGTGAGGTGCCGCGTTAAAGCGTCCCAAACAACACATTATTTCCTCTGTTTGCTTACACGAGCGACTAACTCGGTGCCAATGTTGAGCAAGAGTTAGGGGGGTTCTCCGCCACTATGTCACGCTGCGCCGCCTTCACATTTTTAGTCTGGCTCTGCATCAACACTTTGACGACTTTTTGTTTTGCAAGTGTTAGGGTCCAACCAAGGTCCATGTAGACTGGTCAACCAGCCGAGCGGGGGAGCAGGGGTGATGACGTCATCCACGCCACACCTCCCTGCCACTCACAGTACTGACTTCAACTTGACCACCCTTAAAGTCTGTTATCTCTTCCCCTCCCCCTTTTTTTTTTACAGCATTACATATTACCTAGATGCATTACTAATTGGATGAATAAATGGAATATTAAAGGGTCTATTGTAAGCACAAATATATTCATAATAATTATGGCAAATAGTAGTCATAATACAAAGAAAAATTAAGTTCACACCATTCATAATGTTAGCATAAATATTCACTATTTGTTATTGAATATAAACCACTTAATCATAACATAAACAACAAAGGCAAACAGGTAATATAGTCCTGGTGAAAAAAAAAAAAAAAATACATGTCATTCATGTGGTCAGTTTCATTAGCTTTCTGTTTTGACCTTTGCATGATTTATGTTATTTTCTTATTTGTGTTAATGTTATTATTTAGATTATTAATTCTAAAGTACACAGATATTTTGGCAAAAAATGATATGACATGATGAGGTACATCAAGTCCAACATTTTGTAATTCACGAACAAGTGTTTTGAAGCACTCTTTTCCTTCCTTGAGACTGTCACCGTGTATTACTTGAAATGTTTCTCTCATAGTTGTTAACTGGGAAAAGAAGGTGTCAGCAGGAGCAAACAATCCACCCGTGTTTACTTCATCAATCCATGTTTTAGCCATGGCAGTAGGCCTACACTCACTTGCTTTGTGGCCTAAGTGAGGATATTTTGTGTTAAATTTTTTAACAATATAACCACCAATGTATTTGAGAGATTCTTTTTCTATAACTACGTGGATTGCTTTCTGTGGATTAAAAACTGAGATTACACAGTCTCTTAGGTTTTCATCAATGTTATCATACTCATAATTTACATCAGGCCCAACATCCAAATCTTTGAAGCAGAGACTAGTAATGTACAGTTTTGATGCCAACTGCCTCTCATCAAAACATGAAACTTCATTTTCCCTTTTCTCAAATTTAGTTTTATTTGTCAAACAGTCAAAATTTGCTGCAGTTGTATTTGGTTTCTGAGCAAGAAGTGTAACGTCTTTTCCTAGGAGTAAGTGTTTGAGGCGATATTTAAAAGTTACAGCATTTGGATGGTCGTATGTTCCTCGCATTTGCCGTATGTACCCAAATAAATGCTCCAGGCTGTCTTGATTTAGATTTCTAGTTAAAATATACTCAAGGTCGAAAGACTTTTGCAGCATTCTGTACAGTCCTGTTATTGACTGAGGTGATAGTATCACTCCCTTCTGAAATTTATAGAGGCCTTTTGACACTGGGTTTTTAATCTCATTGATGTTATCTTGTTTAACTGTTATCTCAGTTATCCTGTTTAAAACCTGATGATCAAAGTTCATTCCAAATGCATTAAGTGATTGTTTTTCACCAAACTTATGTGAGGAATTCAGCACATCAAACCATTCATCAACAAGACCTATGAAGTCACCAGTTTCCTTCCAACATCTACTCTTCAACAGACCCCTCTCTCTCTCTCCAAGATATTTCAATGAACTAGAACATGACTTTGACATCAACTGAACTGCATACATAACCCGCTGTCGCTGTGGGCCCTCTATATTTACATGCATTTCATTTGATTTGTAAGCTAAACCATATTCAATTTTACTTGCTGTCATCATTTCACGAATACAAGAATCATTCACAAAGCTTCCATCGTGTAAATAAAACCCTGAATCGAGAAAATTGTTCCTTATCAGCTTTATCAAATGTGGAACGTCTGCAAAGACAAAAATATCCCGATCAGGGGCAGTTGAGTTTTTAAAGGAATTTTTTTTTTTTGCCACAGGATCAATGCCAAAATCTTTCCACATCTTCAGATTACTCGATCCCAAGTCATGAACAATTGCAACAGCAGGGTATCCTGCACACTCAACCTCTTTTATTCAACTTATCAAAATTTCGTGCATGTCAGATATATCATAACCATAATAAATTGGCTGCTTCCATTTTGCTACAAGTCCACTCAGCATCACAACCTGAAGTTTGTCATGAGGTTTGTAGAGTATATCCTTACCCTTATCATAACTCCATTCACTTGCGATGCTCATTTCATCTAGCGATATTACACATAATCTTCCTGTGGACTAACAAAATTTGATTTAGTTTTCATAAGTGACAAAACAGAATGCAGAATGCCAGGTTCACAATCAAAATTCTTGGCTCGTTCATTTAATGTTGACTTACAAGGCAAAGGAATGCCCTTCTCAGTTCTCAGATATTCATAACATTTGGGGCTCATGCTTCTCAGAGTTAATGCCGTTGATATGTCTTCATCTGGCCAGTGTCTAACATATTTCTTGCTTATGATGGCATCAATTTGTGTTTTGCTGAAAATGGGTCTTAAAATGTTTTCAATGATACAACGCACCACTTTCGTTTACTGATGGATCAGATATGTTTTTTTTTTCTCTCTCTCTCTCTCTTTCAAAGTAGCATTCTGTTTTTTTTTTCAGATCTTTATTATCATTTTCCAGCTGCTGAATTTTGTGAAGCAGCAGTTCACAGACATTGCTGCCACTCGCATCACTTGTGCCCTCTTCTTTTTCATATTGATCACTTTCATTTATTACATTGGCAGGATCAGCCAACACATCTTGTAAGCTTGTTTCCCCACTACTTGTTGCCTTTGTAGATTTTTCAGTTGCGCTAGCTGGCAGTGCATCACTGTTGTTCCCTCTCCCGATTCTTGATTCATATTCAGCTTCAGACAATATTTCGTGCACAGTTCTTTTGTGTCCACGTTTTTCTGTCCTGGCAGACCTCTCACTGCATCTTGCCCTTACACTTTTACCTGCAATTCATAAAATTAACATCAGCTTAACCCTCCCTGTACCAATACTCCAATTTCAGCCCCAACTCGTTTTTAGTAATAAAAGCACGTTTTTCTGATAGAAATGCCATAGAAGAAAAGTCTTAGAATCAAGGCCAGTTTACATTGGCCTTGCTTAGATCCATTTCTACTATCAGAAAATTATACTTTCATCAGTGAAAACGAGTTGGGGCTGAAACTGAAGTAGGCTTATACCTAAATAACACTGGTAATGCCTTTGCTTCACAGGTAGGCTATATAGCACTATAAGCACCACATAGGCATACAATAATCATTTAGAAAATTCATCAATTTAACCTACCTTGAGGTAAATTAAGGGATGCAACTGCGGTATCTGTCAGTGTCCTGTAACTCTTGGGTGCCTCAGTGCCTAAGAGACGATGCTTTAAATTATCCTTGTAGTCAGAACTTGTAAAATGCATGGAGCATATCACTGCATTGTTTACACTGAACACATCACTTCGGGAACAAGCATGAATCCGCTGCTGTCTGCGATTTTTTTCCTTGGGAAACTTGAAATACTTAATGCCTAAACCTGCTGTTTTTCTTTTCGTGTTACTGCATCCAAACACTGAGCAATTGTTCGGCATGTTTAGTTGTTTACAGCACTGTGGAGAGTTTGATGAACACTCCAGCTAGCCCAGTGTCCACAAGCGATATGTAAACAACAGGAAACTCAGGCGTCAGGCCAAAGTGCCCGAACATCCCGCCAAAAGTCAGTTGTCAGTGAGCACTGAGCTGGGGTGGCGCGGGAAGTGTGGCGTGGATGACGTCATCACCCCTCCTCCCCCGCGCTGGGCCCCGCTCGGCTGGCTGACCAGTCTAGATGGACCTTGGGTCCAACCAAGAATACAAAAAAAAAATAGATAAATAAATAAAAAAAAATAAATGAAAAATAATAATAATAATAATAATAATAAAAAGTCATAAAAGAAAGCACCCGGTACGCCATTCCCCCCACAAAAGGTATAGATTCCACAAAGTCGGCAGCTTATTTATGGAGATGCCTTGATACTCATCGTAGTTTGATGAAGGAGGTAAAACTGAGATAACTGAGATTCATTTTACATCTCGCATGATCTTAGTGACAGGTAGAGTGTAAATGGAACAAATTATTCAGTATCTCGGGAATATCACATGAATGTAATAACGGTAATGATTGATTAACAGGATTGTACTAGACACAGCGGCGATGAAATCTTTCCTCATATTCTAAGACTCATCGTACCCTCATCAGGAATACCTTCAAAAGCCGCGGAGTACGCTAGTCGCTTTTCCGTGAGTGTTTTGCCCATTAAAGATATAGACCACTCCCTGAGCTGTCACTAGAATCTTGAAAAACTTTTTAGAAAATTTTTCGAAATTCTTTAAAAAACACAAAAATCACCCCTAAAGCAAGTCAGAAAAAGAGATAAGACCCTAAAGCATTTGAGAATCCAGCGCCTTGTAGCGGGGGAGTACACGAGAAACAGTGACTGTTCCTCGAGACCCCCGCCTTTAAAAAGATATCACAGAACTGGGGGTGAGGGAGTCTTACTATTTGCAGGGAGCGAGGCAAGGTAAATACATAACACGTGGTAGTGATTGTCCCCCGGGCCTGGGTGTTGCCGCGAACGTTGCTGCTCCTTTACTTAACAATGCTTTCATGTTAATGGAGAAGGAATCGGATCCGCGCTTACGTTTTCCTCGAGCCTGTTGTTCATTTCATATTATAATTCCTCGGGTGGAAAGAATACCGAGAGAGAGAGAGAGAGAGAGAGAGAGAGAGAGAGAGAGAGAGAGAGAGAGAGAGAGAGAGAGAGAGAGAGAACCTGGAAGGGGGAATGGGAGGCGAGGATGGAGACCAAGGGAAAGAAATGAGAGGAAAGTGAAGATGAGAAGACAGTGAGGAAGGGAAGAAGACAAAAGTGAGAAAGGGAGAGTGAGAGAGAAATAGAGGAAAGATAGAAGATGATGGAGCGTAAAGGATAAGAAAGGAAAGGAGAGGAAAGGTGAGGAGACAGTGATAAAGAGAGAGAGAGTGAGAGAGAGAGAGAGAGAGAGAGAGAGAGAGAGAGGATGGAAAGCAAAGGAAATAAAGGAGGAGAGACAAGGTGAAAATATAGTGAGGAGGGGAAGGATAGAAGTGGGAGAAAGGGAGAAGAAGAAGGAGGATACGGAAAATGAATGGGAGGAGAGGAAGTAGTGAAAAAAAAGAGAAGAGGGGAAAGGAAAGAAACGGAGAGGAAAGAGAAAAAGAGGAGGGAGGATATATGAGGAAAGAGAGAAGGGGGTGTGAATAGAAGAGGAAAGGGAGGAAGGAGAGAACAAATGAAGGTGAGAAAGGAGGAAAGAATATGGATGAGTAGGAGAGAGAGAGAGAGAGAGAGAGAGAGAGAGAGAGAGAGAGAGAGAGAGAGAGAGAGAGAGAGAGAGAGAGAGAGAGAGAGAGAAATAAGAAAAATACGAGAAGGAGGAGAGGAAAATATGAGGAGCCAAGAGTAAGCTAGGAGGAGGTAATAGGGAAGTGGAAAGGGAAGAAGGGAAGAAAAGAGGAAATTAATATAAAGGGAAGAGCGGAACCATAAAAAAAAAAATAAGGAAAGGAATGGGCGAGGGAAAATGGTAGGAAAGGAAACTTGATAGATTAACTGATTCATTGTTTGGTTAATTTTAATACACCGTAACAAAGTGAAAGAAGAGAAAAGGAAGAACGAGAAAACAGAAGAGAGAGAGAAGAGGAAGAAAGCAGAGAAAAGAGAGGAAAGAACTAGTGTTAAGGAAAACAAATCCATTTCGCTGTTGGTGTGAAAGGGATCGTAAAGACAGCTGGCCTTCTGGAAAACAATATCCGCTGCCTTATGAGCGGGGAGGACGTGTCGCTGCCCAGCCTGTAGTACCGAGGGGTGCCCTGGCTCTCCGCCTCCCGCCTCGCACTGCTTCCTTCATCCCCACGTTTAGGCTTTCAATCCCAAACTGAAAACATGATGGCCGATTTTTTTATTGTTGCTCAGTGAATAAGGAAACGTGATTAATAATTTACTGTATTCCAGAACCTGTGAGGCGCTGTTCTTTACAAAATATCTAAACAGACAGTTGGATCCTTATGATATTTTGACAGTGCATTCCCAAATGTGTTTAATTGAGGAGTTTACTCTTGGCAGTGAAGACGAAGCTGGCAAGAGCAGAGAAGACATTCTGACAGGGAAGGTTTTATATGACGTAGCAATGACGTAAATGAGATACGGGCTCGGAGAAAGGAAAGGAGGGGAGGGAGGGGAAGACTGGAGTGCAGTGAGGCAGGGGAGGGAAGGGAGGGGAAGGGAGGGGAAGACGGGAGTGGAGTGATACACGGTACAACTGCGTCACGTAAAAACTTCCCCTCCGAATGTCTTCCCTGTTCTTGCCTCCTCCGCCTTCAAAGCCAAGAGCAAACTCAAATGAGTTCATAAATTCCATTGGCCTTTTAGGTAAACTTTATCTGTTCGTTTTTCCTGCTTGTTACGACTTGAGCGATTTCAAGACAAGTATCAAGTCAACTCCGTAACTAAATTGACGATTTTTAGTTTGGAGGGAGAGGGAGACGGAAAGTTGACCGGGCATTTCCTCCTATTGGCACAGCCATTGTCCAGGTTCCTTGACACGTGAAAAAAAAAAAATAAATAAATAAAATATATATATATATATATATATATATATATATATATATATATATATATATATATATATATATATATATATATATATATATATATATATATATATATATATATATATATATATATATATATATATAATAATGACAATAATCATGAAGTAAAGCAAACAACGTACACACACCTATAACAGTGAAGGCAAGATCGCAGGTACAAGCACAAGAATAAGACGTCAGATCGTATGAATAAAGGTCATTGGAAGCCTTACCGCTGCTGAATAGTGATGAGACACTAGAACTATGTGGCTGTGACTCTTGGAGGCTGTGGGGACACCATTGTTGCTGTGTTTCCTGATGACTCGCTCAGACTAGGCCGAGTTTGCTGTCGTTGCTGCACCGAAGAGGACCATCTCTTGAGAACATCACTGATATTTGATCCTCTCTCTATTATAGAGCATTTGATGGCAAATTGTGGACAGACTACACCAAGCTGTTTGTCGTTGCTGCTGCAGAGACCACCATCTCTTTGGATATCACAATAATATTTAGTTTCCTCTCATATTTCTCCCTATCACAGCGTGTTAGATGGCAAGTTTTGGACAACGCAATAATATTCAGTGTACTCGTATTTATTCCCACCGCATTGTGTCTGGCAGCAAATTTCGTCTTTCAGGAAAGTCTGGCTATCATGATAACACATCTCTAATGTCTTTCTTCATCACAGCATGTCAGAGAGAAAACTTTTGGATATTACAATAATAATTCACGTTCCTATTTCAGTACGTTAGGCAGCAAATGTTGGACATCCCAGTGACAATATCTCCCTTTTCAAGTGTTTATCACTGCACGTCAGATAAGTTGTGGACGAAAGATCTGGTAGGAGACAGGAAAATTTGGACGAAAAATCAGATGATAGGGAGATTTAGCACAACCCTTGTATTGGTGATGAAACTGAGGCACCGAGCAGATGTATTTCATTTGTCTTTCGGATTTGATTTCATTTGTCTTTCAGATTTGACTTACCTGTGCCTTGGAAACTGCGAAGACTGCATGGTATTCGTGGGGTTAGTAATTTATTGATATTCTTGATCCACACTCGTGAAAACAGATATAGTTTGCTTTGCCCTTGCGCCACGTGTATAATTATGTTAACGTAATAACATACAGGATTGAACTGAACAGTGCTGAGTCCAGTTTAAGAAGCTCGTACATTCCTTTTTTTCCCTAACTGAATGTGGCGAGTGAAATTCTTGAACCACTTCTCAGATGGCAGATATAGTTTACCCTTGCACCACATGGGTAAAAAATTCCTAATTCGATAATGTACAGTCCAGTATAAGATCATACTTTCTCCTTTCCTATTTAAGTGTGCTTATTGACATTCATGAACCGGAGCTCAGGAAGGCAAGCCAATATCGTGTGCTTTACCCTTGTACCGCTCGAAACATACCAGGATAAGATGCAACATTTACTGTGATAACGACGTGTGTAAACAACACTAAACTTTCTTTTTGCTGAGTTAAGGAGTGTGTATAACGACATTCATGAGGCACACCTCAGAAGGCCAAGCCAGTGCAGTGTGCTTTACCCTTGAAAACGTAATAAAAGATGCAGCATTTGGTTAGATAGCTCCCGGTGTAAGAGCATTCGACTTCCTTCTTTTCCTACTTAAGGATCTTGACATTCATGAAGATCACCTCACAAATTCAAGCAAATATTGTATATTGTACCCTCACAACACTTGAAAATATAGAATAAGTCGTAACTTTCAGTGTGATAGCGTCCAATGTAAGAATATCCGACTTTTTGTCCATGTTTATTGGTGGATACATTGACAATCATGAACGCACCTCAGAAATCTAAACAAATATAGAATTCTTTACCCTTGTATCATAAAAAGAAAAAAAAACATACCAGAATAATATATATCAGACTCCATATTAGTCGCTGCAAGAGTACCCGACTTTGGCTTTCTACGTCAGGGTCGAAGTTACGCTGATTGGCATTTATGAACGCCCCCTTAGAAAAACAACACAGTATGCTTCACCTTACCACCACATAAAAAAAAAAAAAAAAAAAAAAAACTGATTGATGTGCAAATCTTGGGTGTAGTGTCCACTGTAAGAACTTCATTTTTTTTTTTTTTCGTTAGAGTTGAGTTGATTTTTATTATCACTCGATTTTCTTTTTTTTCTAGGAGGGACACTGGCCAAGGGAAACAGAAAAAAAAATGCCCACTGAGAGGCCAGTCTCATAAGAGGGTCCAAAGCGGTAGTAAAAAGTTCAAGGATAAGTGTCTTGAAACCTCCCTCTTGAAGGAATTCAAGTCATAGGAAGGTGGAAATACAGAAGCAGGCAAGGAGTTCCAGAGTTTACCAGAGAAAGGGATGAATGACTGAGAATACTGGTTAACTCTTGCATTAGAGAGGTGGACCATAAATGTCCCCAGGTCGGACTGCCTTTCCGTCGACGACCCTAAGCGTCTTGACACCCCCCTCAACTTTTTCTTCATTAACTTCTGCAACATTCGCGGTCTAAGATCTAATTTTCAATCTGTAGAACACCACCTCTCCTCTTCTAAACCTCATCTTCTTTTCCTCACTGAAACTCAGGTGTCTGAGGCAACTGACAGTAGCCCCTTTTCTGTTCCCTCCTACTTTCTCTATCCTCATTTTCGATCCAAAGCTGGATGCTGCGTTTATGTGCGCAATGACTTAACCTGCTCTCGTGCCCACGCTCTTGAATCTTCCGAGTTTTCCACCATCTGGCTACGACTACAGAGTCATTCTCATACTAAATTTATCTGTGCTGTATACCTCTCTCCTAACTCCTCTGACTATAAGAAATTCTTTGACTACTTAACTTCCAAAGTGGAGCACATTCTGACCCTCTTCCCTTTTGCAGAGATCTCCATTCTTGGAGACTTCAATGTTCACCACCAGCTTTGGCTTTCCTCTCCCTTCACTGACCATCCTGGTGAACTAGCCTACAACTTTGCTATCCTCCATGACCTAGAGCAATTGGTGCAACACCCTACTCGTATTCCTGACCGTCTTGGAGATACGCCCAACATTCTTGACCTTTTCCTGACCTCTAATCCTTCTGCTTATGCTGTCACCCTTTCTTCTCCGTTGGGCTCCTCCGATCACAATCTCATATCTTTATCTTGTCCTATCACTCCAATCCCTCCTCAGGATCCCCCTAAGCGAAGGTGCCTCTGGCGTTTTGCCTCTGCTAGTTGGGGGGACCTGAGGCGGTATTTTGCTGATTTTCCTTGGAATGACTACTGCTTCCGTGTCAGAGACCCGTCTTTGTGTGCTGAGCGCATAACAGAGGTGATAGTGTCTGGCATGGAGGCGTACATTCCTCACTCTTTTTCTCGTCCTAAACCTTCTAAACCTTGGTTTAACACAGCTTGTTCTCGTGCTATACATGATAGAGAGGTGGCCCACAAAAGGTACTTAAGCCTTCCATCACCAGAATCTCATGCACTTTATATTTCTGCCCGGAACCATGCCAAGTCTGTTCTCCAACTAGCCAAAAACTCCTTCATTAACAGAAAATGTCAAAACCTTTCAAGATCTAACTCCCCTCGTGATTTCTGGCATCTAGCCAAAAATATCTCCAATAACTTTGCTTCTTCTTCTTTCCCTCCTCTACTTCAACCAGATGGCACCACTGCTATCACATCTATTTCTAAAGCTGAACTCTTTGCTCAAACCTTTGCTAAAAACTCTACCTTGGACGATTCTGGGCTTGTTCCTCCCTCTCCTCCACCCTCTGACTACTTCATGCCTCGTATTAAAATTCTTCGTAATGATGTTTTCCATGCCCTCGCTGGCCTAAACCCTCAGAAGGCTTATGGACCTGATGGGGTCCCTCCTATTGTTCTCCGAAACTGTGCCTCCGTGCTTGCACCTTGCCTAGTCAAACTCTTTCAGCTCTGTCTGTCAACATCTACCTTTCCTTCTTGCTGGAAGTTTGCCTACATTCAACCTGTTCCTAAAAAGGGTGACCGCTCTAATCCCTCAAACTACCGTCCTATTGCTTTAATTTCCTGCTTATCTAAAGTTTTTGAATCTATCCTCAACAGGAAGATTCTTAAACATCTATCAGAATAGGGATGAAAGAAAGAAGAAAGTCTTGTGCAGCGAGGCCACGGGAGGAGGGGAGGCATGCAATTAGCAAGATCAGAAGAGCAGTTAGCATGAAAATAACGGTAGAAGACAGCTAGAGATGCAGCATTGCGGCGATGAGAGAGAGGCTGAAGACAGTCAGTTAGAGGAGAGGAGTTGATGAGACGAAAAGTTTTTTATTCCACCCTTTCTAGAAGAGCAGTATGAATGGAACCCCCCGGACATGCGAAGCATACTCCATACATGGACGGATAAGGAAGGCCTTAGTACAGAGTTAGCAGCTGGGGAGGATGGGGGGTGAGAAAAACTGGCGAAAACGTCTCAGAACGCCTAACTTCATAAAAGTTGTTTTAGCTGGAGATGAGATACGAAGTTTCCAGTTCAGATTATAAGTAAAGGACAGACCGAGGATGTTCAGTGTAGAAGAGGGGGACAGTTGAGTGTCATCGAAGAAGAGAGGATAGTTGTATGGAAGGTTGTGTCGAGTTGATAGATGGAGGAATTGAGTTTTTGAGACATTGAACAAAATTTGCTTTGCCCCAGTCAGATATTTTAGAAAGATCAGAAATCAGGCGTTCTGCGTCTTCCCTGCGTGAAATGTTTACTTCCTGAAGAGTTGGACGTCTATGAAAAGACGTGGAAAAGTGCAGGGTGGTATCATCAGCGTAGGAGTGGATAGGACAAAAAATTTAGTTTAGAAGGTCATTAATGAATAATAAGAAGATAGTGGATGACTGGACAGAACTCTAAGGAACACCATTTCTGATAGATTTAGGAGAAGAACAGTGACCGTCTACCACAGCAGCAATAGAACGGTCAGAAAGGAAACTTGAGATGAAGTTACAGAGAGAGGGATGGAAGCCGTAGGAGGGTAGTTTGGAAATGAAAGCTTTGTGCCAGACTCTATCAAAAGCTTTTGATATGTCCAAGGCAACAGCAAAACTTTCACCAAAATCTCTAAAAGAGGATGACCAAGACTCAGTAAGGAAAGCCAGAAGATCACCAGTAGAGCGGCCTTGACGGAACCCATACTGGCGATCAGATAGAAGGTTGTGAAGTGATAGATGTTTAAGAATCTTCCTGTTGAGGATAGATTCAAAAACTTTAGATAGGCAGGAAATTAAAACAATAGGACGGTAGTTTGAGGGATTAGAATGGTCACCCTTTTTAGGGAACAGGCTGAATGTAGGCAAACTTCCAGCAAGAAGGAAACGTAGATGTTGACAGACAGAGATGAAAGAGTTTGACTAGGCAAGGTGCAAGCACGGAGGCACAGTTTCGGAGAATAATAGGAGCGATCCCATCAGGTCCATAAGCCTTCCGAGGGTTTAGGCCAGCGAGGGCATGGAAAACATCATTGCGAAGAATTTTAATAGGTAGCATGAAGTAGTCAGAAGGTAGAGGAGAGGGAGGAACAAGCCCAGAATCGTCCAAGGTAGAGTTTTTGGCAAAGGTTTGAGTGAAGAGTTCAGGTTTAGAGATAGATGTGATAGCAGTGGTGCTATCTGGTTGAAATAAAGGAGGGAAAGAAGAAGAAGCAAAGTTATTGTAGATATTTTTGGCTAGATGCCAGAAGTCACGAGGGGAGTTAGATCTTAAAAGATTTTGACACTTTCTGTTAATTAAGGAATTTTTGGCTAGTTGGAGAACAGATTTGGCATGGTTCCGGGAAGAAATATAAAGTACATGAGATTCTGATGATGGAAGGCTTAAGTACCTTTTGTGTTTCCAGTCTTCGTACTTGTTCTCTTTGTCCTCCTCGTCCCAACCTCTTAACGATGACCAAAATATCTCCTGCTTTTTGGTTTTCCTTTCTAATCCTCCTCCTCCTCCTCCTCCTGGTCTGAATCCGTTCCCAAATGACAGACACGGCAGTGGTGATGCTTCTGGCGGTGGTGGTGATGGCAATGGTGCCAGTCTGGAGGTGATGGTTATGGTGGCGGTGGTGGTGGTGGTGGTGGCAGTGGCGGTGGCGGCGGCGGTGGTGATGGTGGTTAATAAATTCGCTTGATAATGAAGGTAGTTTGTAATGGTGAAGTTGGCAGTGATAGTTACCGGAAACGTACGTGTGTGTGTGTATGTGTGTGTGTGTGTGTGTGTGTGTGTGTGTGTGTGTGTGTGTGTGTGTGTGTGTGTAGACTCTTCATACATAGCGTGGGAAAAAAAAAAAAAACAGAGTAAAGAAAACGAAAGCAGACATAACTATTTGACTTATCTTTAACTTCCCAACCCAAGTGATTCGTTGTTTTGTCCAAGCTTCAACACCACCTCTTCATACCTTCCATATTTACCATTTACCTTCCCAACCCAAATGACTCGTTCCTGTATCTTGGCTGTACGTGATGCAACAGAGGGCGGGAGTAGCCACTGGGCACAGCGTATCTAAGAGCAGAGGAGGGAGAGGAAGGGGGGAGGAGTTGATAGGAAGACAGAAGAGAGGAGCGGAGTGGCAATTTCACGCTCGTCAGGGGAAGAGAGAGAGAGAGAGAGAGAGAGAGAGGGTTAAGCTGACATAAAGGAAATAAAAAAGTGAAAAATAAAGGAGAAAGTGAATATGAAAGATGATTACGAAGAGAAAGAGAGAAGAGGAAGTTTATGTAAAAGTGACAGAGAGAGAGAGAGAGAGAGAGAGAGAGAGAGAGAGAGAGAGAGAGAGAGAGAGAGAGAGAGAGAGAGAGAGAGAGAGTGTCATGATACTTATGTTTAGGTAGCGTAACGTGATAAATGCGTTATGCATGTGTATTTAGTATTACTACTGATAATTACGATGGAAATATCAACAATAGTAATGATATAGTGATGATGATGATGATGATATTAAGAAGGAGGAGGAAGAGGCAAACGTGATACTAATGATGATGAAGAAAAACAACAGCAACAACAACAACAACAACAACAACAACAACAACAACAATAAGAGCAATAAGAAACTTCTCTGATCCCTCACCACCTTACGATAGAAACACACACACACACACACACACACACACACACACACACACACACCATCCAGGTCACTATTCCTAACAGATCAACAAAAGCATCATGGAAAAATACATAGCAATAAGCCAACAAAGAAAACATTGCTAATAGGACTTTTATGTTAATACACACCAACCACGGCTGAAAATAAATATTAATACTCTCATCTATCCACTATGATGCTCTGGTGTGTGTGTGTGTGTGTGTGTGTGTGTGTGTGTGTGTGTGTGTACAGTGACCACGCGTGATATTGTATGAAGGGCTTTGCGGAAAGAAATTTTAAAGAAGATAAGGAGGGGAGGAGAAGAAGACACACTGTAAATCTTGTGAACTAGAAAAGGGAGTGAGAGGAGATGAGGATTGCAAGATTAAGTTCCAGGCAAGATGACTAAAACAAGACGACCTTTTCCTCTTCTTCTTCTTCTTCCTCTTCATCTTTCTCCTAATCTTCCCTCTTTCTGCTCCTTCCTCTCATCTCTCTCTCTCTCTCTCTCTCTCTCTCTCTCTCTCTCTCTCTCTCTCTCTCTCTCTCTCTCTCTCTCTCTCTCTCTCTCTCTCTCTCTCTCTCTCCGCATCCAATTTCAGTAACGCCTCCTCTTCCTATCCTTGTATTTCCTCTTCTTTATCCTTGTTTATCGTTTGCCTTTTTCTCCTTTCTCTTCATTATATTTTTCTTATCTCGATATTATATCCTCTTTCTCTCTCCTATCCGCATTTTCTTCCCTCCTCTTCTTCCGTCTTCTCTTTCAATTTTATATCGTTTCTCTCATCTCTCTTCTCTCTCTTCTTCCTTTCATCTCTGTCCTTGCCTCGTCTTTCTCGTCATTCTCCTTGTTCTCCTTTTTATTGTCTTCCTTTTCATCTTCCTCCTCTTTCTTCATCTGCCCTCCTTTCTCTCTTCATCCTTCTCCCTTTACTCTCCTTTTCACATCACTTTCCTTGCCATCCTCCTCCTCCTCCTCCTCCTCCTCCTCTTCCTCTTCCTCCTCCACCTTCTGTCAAATGAGTCTTAATGTGAATAAGTACAAAGTGTTTCATATAGGGTATCGAAACGAGAAAGCAAAGTATATTATGAATGGTACCCAACTTAAAAGTGTAGATAACGAAACTGACGTAAAGTGAACAGGTAACAACGAATTACTACTTCTGCTACTACTGCTACTGCTACTGTTACTGTTACTACTACTGCTACTACTACTACTACTACTACTGCTGCTACCATTACTAATACTACTGCTACTAATGCTACCGTTACTGTTACTGCTACTACTACTACCACTACTAATACTACTGCTGCTACTACTACAGTCACTCTAAGGTTTCTTAGGACAAAGCGTGTCCTTTGTGTTGAGGGAGAGCAAAGTGAAGGCTTCTCATTTGGGCCCCCCGCCTCACGTGCACGGTAGCCCGCCAGCAACTCCTGCACGTGGGCGTGGCACTCCAGCACGCGTTTCTTGGGGCCTCTAATGTGAAGCTTACCCCCGCGGCGCGTCCCAAGTGTGGCACACCAAGACGCAGTAGTGGCGCGCTAAATACCGAAGGTGGCACTCCCCGGCGCCAGCCAGCCTGTGCCTGAACCGAGGAGGCACCACAATGCTGCGCCGCACCAGGCTGTGGGCCTCCTCGCCACCTGCCTCCTGGGCTGCAGTGTCCTCTACAGGGGCCCGCCGGGTCCTCCACGGGGGGGACGCTCAGCTGGCCTCCCCTGTTCGACGCGAGCGTCCTCCTGCAGCGCCAGTGGCACCGCCTACCCGCGACAGGAGAGGCACCGGGACGCGGCCGTCGCCACCAGTGTCCGGGGAGAGCTGCACCTCGGTCAGCCAGTCAAACATTACAAGCAGGACGTGTCGTTTCAGGGGACAGTGCTGCTTTAGAAGCTTCTTCAGTTTCCGTCGTACAAGTTTGTAGTGGATCAGTTTGAGCTGATCCTCAGTGTGTCCCGTATAAGTCTGCAGATCCTTGGTTTCCCTCGAATGACTGATGGTGGCGCCACGGCAGGAGGAGGAGGACGCAGGAGCACCCTATCAGCAGGGCGCCACACAGCGGCACCGCCACCAGGCAACACGCCGCCACCACCCAGGCTTGTGTACAAGTCATCATGCTCTTGCTCGGCCAGCAGGATCTGCTCCTGCACGCAGGCCAGGCGGGTCTTCATGTTCACCACGAGGGCCACCAGCTCCCGCCAGTCGGTGACGGGGATGCCGCACTCCGACAGGGGGTCCCTTGGAGGGACAGGCTTCAGGGGCCCCAACCACCAGGCAGTGGCGAGCCACTCCCGCACCTTCCCCACAGGAGTGGTGTGGGGACCGGCGCGCTGCCACTCCTCCACCAGAAGTCCAAGCTTGCGGGCGTCCATCACCACGCCCCACAAGGAGGAGGTGATGAACGCCACCGCCCACCACCACACTCACCACCACCACACAGATGCTGAAAGTCTTTGCGCAAGTTTTCATGTTTGGTTTGAATTGATATTGTGAGCAGAGGAGAGAAAAAAGCAGTGGTGAGGTGAATCACCATTTATGGATGGTGAATGTGGAGAGTTGCCATATACACCATCAAACAGGTCACCTTGCAACTACTCCACCAACACCATCACTACACCATCACTACTACCCACGTCCTTCTGCTTTCTCATCAAAATAAAGTAATTTTTTGGTAGGCGACTACGATACCTGATTTGACTGTTTGTTTCTTGATTATAGCTTTTGTTACACACTCGTCCATCGCGTGTCTGTTTTGTCAGTCTCTTTCTTTCTTCCCCTCTCCCCTTGGTATGCAGGTTAATTAGAGTTGAGGTGATTAACTGGCATTGATTTATTCTAATTCTTTTCATGAAATCTGTGGCGGGGAACTTGAGTATAAGTACACACTGCTGAATCATAAACACACGTAACTTTTCACGAAAAATATTGAGACCCTTCTTGCCTTGATCCTGTCCCGCAGCACCGTCACGCGTCACATCAAACCTTCCCCTGTCCCCAATGTCTTCTCGGGTTTCGCCACCTTCGCCTTCAAAGCTAAGAGTAAAACTCCTTAATGAAACACACTTAGCAATGCAGTGTTGTCACAGTGTCAAACAAGCTGTGCCAAAATGCCATAATGATCCAGCTGTTTGTTTACAAGATGTTTGCGCAAAACGATGCATCACAGGCTCTGACACGGATAGTAGCGGTCTCTCTACCTATTATTATTATTTTTTTTTTTTCGATTTATCTTTTATCAATAATCAGTCCCCTTAATGGTGTTGCACTTATTACAGTTCTGTTTACTTCCCTGTCTCCAGGAAATGGGAGCACCTCATTTCATCTATTTTCATTCTTTCCTATGAAATTTCTTTCTGATTTTTACTTCTCTAACCCCGTAAGGCATTTATTGCCGACCTGTTTTCTGTTTGCCTGAAGGTGGTAGAGAACCTTCTGCTTTCCTGTCCTTTTCTTCTACAGTCACCTTAATACCCCTAGGTCAGGTCACCTCGTGAGGACCGCAGGGTCTGTTGTAGACTGTGTATCTTTGTAACTCTTTGTAACTCCTCCTCCTCCTCCTCAATATTCAACAACCTTCAATAACTTCTTTCTTGAATTTCTTTAACCTTGTAATTTTCCAAACATTTTCATGCACAGTTTCATAGGTAAACTCTCTTTAATTGAACGTTCTCTATGTATTTTTAAGTACGCATTCTCTCTCTCTCTCTCTCTCTCTCTCTCTCTCTCTCTCTCTCTCTCTCTCTCTCTCTCTCTCTCTCTCTCTCTCTCTCTCTCTCTCCTCGATGTAAGTCAAGGGAGAGAGAGAGAGAGAGAGAGAGAGAGAGAGAGAGAGAGAGAGAGAGAGAGAGAGAGAGAGAGAGAGAGAGAGAGAGAGAGAAGCAAAAGTATTAGTTTGTATCGCGGTGGAGGGGCAGGTGTTGTGTCATCGGTGCTTCCCTCACGCAAACAACAACACTTGGCGACCAAAGTTTGACTGAAGACACGCGGAGAAAGAGATAACGTGTGTGTGTGTGTGTGTGTGTGTGTGTATGTGATTGAATCTGTGTCACGTGTGTATCTTTTGTGGGTTTCCTTACAAAGGCGAGAGCATGAGAGAGAGAGAGAGAGAGAGAGAGAGAGAGAGAGAGAGAGAGAGAGAGAGAGAGAGAGAGAGAGAGAGAGAGATGGGGGATAGAAGACGCTGGTCACTCGGGTAGATTGCCAAAGTGTGTGTGTGTGTGTGTGTGTGTGTGTGTGTGTGTGTGTGTGTGTGTGTGTGTGTGTGACTGGAAGACAAGACATGTCAGAACACTCATAAAATTAAACAAGAGTGATCCATGAAAGGCGAGGAGCCAATACACCTTTTTATGTTCTCCCTTCACAGGTAAGCCGAGGGTCATTATCCACTCATCTACCTGTACATTAGCGGCGCCAGGTGAGCATAGACTGGAGATTTCTTTATTACTTTATCTGTTCTTACCTGGTGTGTGGAATTAATACTTTACCTGTGTTGATTACCTTATTCACCTTGCCTCTGTCAGCTCGACGAGACAGCCTCATCTTGTCCTTCAGGTGTGGGAGTGAAGGAAAGGGGTGAAGGAGGTAAAAAGCGAAGATGAATAGGAATAGACACCTCAAAATATTCTCTTATGGCTTCTCTCTATTTTTGAGCGTGGCGTGACGTGGAAACACACACACACACACACACACACACACACACACACACACACACACACACACACACACACACACACACACACACACACACACACACACACACACACACACACACACACACACACACACACACACACACAGAGAGAGAGAGAGAGAGAGAGAGAGAGAGAGAGAGAGAGAGAGAGAGAGAGAGAGAGAGAGAGAGAGAGAGAGAGAGAGAGAGAGAGAGAGATGATGAGGAATAAGAGACTGCAGAGGGTGGAAGTGGAGGAGGAAAGGAGAGGAGGAGGAGGAGGAGGAGGAGGAGGAGGAGGAGCTCTGCGAGAGATAAGACGGTGAGTTGAGTCGACTGCCTCTTACGTACATGCTGGTATTGTGTGTGTGTGTGTGTGTGTGTGTGTGTGTGTGTGTGTGTGTGTGTGTGTGTGTGTGTGTGTGTTGCTATTCTTGTTTCTATTGTCTGTTGTCAGAAAGTGAACATGAATATCAGGAAAGAAAGGAAAGTATTTCACTCCTACTACACAAACACTTTCTCTCGGCACATCTCTCTCTCTCTCTCTCTCTCTCTCTCTCTCTCTCTCTCTCTGGGAATGGAGTCTAGAATGTGGGTGGGGAGATAGGTGGGTGGAGAGACGTTTTACCCTGTTCTATTTTCGTCTTCACCTTTTCTGGTACACGTTCATCCTTGTATGATGAATCACGATGTCTTGAGTACCTGACGGGAGTCGTGGTTGTTCGTATTCGCCCGGGTTTCGGGACGGTCCTGTGTATTGCCAGGTTTTTCTTGTTTTATGCATTTTTGTATGTATATTTGTAGGTCATATTATGAATATTTATTTTTATGTGCCTTTTGTATATTACTTGGGTGAGAATTAATATATAGGGAAGTGAGGTGTTATCAAGTGCGTTCTGGGTGGCCAGTGGTGACGTGACCAGGGCTTTGTCGACACCAGGGTGGTGTTGGTTGTGTGGGGTGCACCTGGGTCCTGTGTTGGCCTTTGAAGGTATGTTAAGCACTATAAATTTCTCTATTTGACTGTGATTATTATGTGTGTTGTTAGATGTGGGTATGGTTCTGGGAAAATGTGGGGATTGCCTCCATATGGTGCATAGCTGTGCAGGATTTATGTGGTGACGTGGCTACGGTGCAGGGAGTAGGTGGTGCAATGCCGGCGAACCCGACACATTGTGAATTACCAGGGGTTGTGCGGGGCAATAACCACCTTTACACGCGAACATGTATGGTTT
>NW_026973707.1:725000-735570 GCF_035594125.1 Scylla paramamosain
TGTTGGACAACATGTATGATGAATTCATGTTGGACAACATGTATGATGAATTCATGTTGGACAACATGTATGATGAATTCATGTTGGACAACATGTATGATGAATTCGACAGCAGAGCATTTCTAAAAAATTGTAATATTTGTCGCTCAGGATGTCTGAAACCCCTAATAAGAACAAAAAAAAAAAGAAAAAAAAACACAGCATTCTTTTTTCAATAATCTGACGAACAGATAGAGAGTTCATAATATGGGGCAGTAAGTGAGAGCGCGTGCGAGGGTGCAAAGCAAGCAGTCTGCGGCAACACACTCGCCACGCCACACTCAACTCCTCAGTTCTTGGGTCATCAAGATTCCACAACTGACAACCATACAGCGACGTACAATGGCTATTAAACAACAACACCTTAGATTGCCATGAGGTAGAGTAAAACTGATGGATAATGGCATTAGTTCTCACTTTCATGTCCCTCATAACCGGTTCAAGATTGACTAGACTACCACGAGATGATTTAGGTGACCCAAGTGTTTTTCACTCATAACGTTATGTATAGTGCGACCGTACATCTTGATGCATACACTGTCCATAAAAACATCTGAATCCGAAAAAAAAAATAATAATTAAAACACATTTATTAGGATTAAAACTTAAACTGAACTGGGAAGCATATTGTTGACAAATCTTGACCATCCTCCTCAAAGCTTCACACGTTGGGCTAAGAATAACTATATCGTCAGCATAAGCAAACGCGTTGCAGCAAATGTCACCCATATGACAGCCAACCTTACTATTGTTTAGATTCTGCATTAAAGGATTTATATAGATAGAGAAAAGTAGAGGACTCATTACACCCCCCTGCTTCACACCATTACAAAGCTTAAACTGATCAGAGTTAACACCATTCCAACTTACAACACCAGTACTAATCAAATACATATTGAGAAGCAAACCAACTATTGGAGGACAAATATCTCTTTCTATAAGTAGGTTAAACAACTTGCTATATTTCACTCTATCAAATGCCTTAGTGGCATCAAGTAACAGTATATACACATTAGATCCACACATTTGATAATAATGAATAGTTTCTGTAACTAGATAAGAACACAGCGAGGAAGAGTAAGACTCCTTATAGGCAAACTGCAGATGAGATGTCACCATATTATTTTTTATAAGTAAAATTAATACATGATCTATGATTTTACTTACAATTGAATTTAATGAGATAGCACGATAATTAGAAGAGTTAGCACGAGATTTAAGAGAATTTTTGGGAATGGGCTTAATAACTGCTTTGTTAAAAAGAGCATCTGTGCTGCCGTATTGCAACACTGCTGTTATTATATGACTTAGCTGTGTATATAATAGTTTAGTACCATTTATAAAATGATTGCTACTAATGTTATGTTTCGTCCTTTTTATTGGGTACGAGGCTTCTCACAGCCTTTTCAATTATCACTGCAGATACAGAATGACATTGGGAAGAAATACAATGGGCAGCATTACATCGCTCATTAACAAGGTGGTTCACCTTACTGCCCACCTCTTGTAAGACATCATCCGTAACACTACTATAGAGCTCCTCATATAAGTCACGAAGCCTATCAGCAATATCCTCGTCAGTACATCGGCCATCAATTATACCAGATGACCACATATTTCTGCCTTTCATTTTTTTTAATGATCTTCCAGAAATCTTTGAATGATTTATTTCTAAGAGTGACAGCTGTATTTTTCTTCAAGATCTCATCCGCATTCCTTTCAGCTTGTTTAACTGCCCAGTGATATTCCGATCTACTAAACCTTCTTAAATCTGCGAGCTGTCCACTAGCCGGACAACCTGCATTTTTCCAAATTCCATGCCAGAAGATGGATTTGTCCTTATATGGTCTTACGTATTCATTCCATCCTGGTATTCCTTTCGTTCTGTTTACGCGCTGTCTAGGTATAGCAACATAAGCACATTTCTTTAATATTTCCAGTATCTTTTCGAGTGTGTTCATTATCATATTACTGTGTGTTTTACAAGAGTAATCAGGACATGGTGCCACAACACCCGACATATCTAAATGCCTTAAATGAAAATCAATCAGTGTCTTATAGTTCTCAATATCTAGGGACGAAGCTTTTTCCCAGTCAACGCTTTGCTGTGTGAATTTTTCTATATTAGAGACATTTACTGTTAAAGTAGACGTTCTAGATATAGGTAAATGTTCAGTTAAATTGTTGCCATCCATAAAAGTTGACACACATTCACCAGCTCTAATGGCAGATTCATTAACAATGAAATGACCGATACAAGATCTATTACCTCGTGCCGACTCATAGGTATAGGTCGCGTGAGTACAAGATAATGGTGGACACAATAAATCTTACTCATTCAAAAACAGTTTTAAAAGATCAGCATTACGAGATTGTCTATAGAAGTCCACATTAAATCCCCCCCAATTATGATATCATAACCGTCATATAAATTTATCATAGCTGACAATTCATTTAAGACATCACCAAAAATTTCAGAACTCCGATCACAGTTATCATCATTAGGCATGTACACCAAAACAAGGAGTAATTTATCACATTGACTCTGAGCTACAACAGCTCTCAGTCTTATTTATCATTACGCAATTCTAATTTGTCAGTGTGGCAACTTTACTTTCAACGTATTTTTTTCTTATTATTCTTATCATTACATAATGAGTGAAGTTTCGTGTAGTTCTGTGTAGATCTGAATGTTTTCATGTGAAATACTGTGTTCTCCCGTACATCAGTTTTCATTCTCTCTCTCTCTCTCTCTCTCTCTCTCTCTCTCTCTCTCTCTCTCTCTCTCTCTCTCTCTCTCTCTCTCTCTCTCTCTGTCTCTCTCTCTCTCTCTCTCTCTCTCTCTCTCTCTCTCTCTCTCTCTCTCTCTCTCTCTCTCTCTCTCTCTCTCTCTCTCTCTCTCTCTCTCTGTCTGTCTGTCTGTCTGATTAGTATACACGTCTTAATTTTGTAAGGTTATCGTGACCTCCTCCCTTTAAGATGGGTAGAATTTGGGGATTAACACATCTTATACAGCCACTGGAGGAAGTCGACTTGAGAATTCAATTAGTTAGATACATATTGCTTTACTTGAGGCCTCGTGAGTCTGTCTGAGGTGTTCCCCTGATGGTCGAAAAGTAGGACTTGTTATCACACCCTCAATGAAAATTGTAGTTGTAATTGTTTTCAGTGTTGAGAGAGACAGACAGAAAGACAGACAGATAGACAGACAGACAGACAAATGAGCAGACAAATAAGGACAGTATAGTAAGAGTGGTAATAGCAGTAGCAGGAGTAGTAGCAGCAGTCGTACTGCTGATAGTAGTAGCAGCACAACAACGACAACAACAACAACAACAACAACAACAACAACAATATTCTGCCTCAGTATTAGCTTTAATCATGTACTCATATAACCATTTAGCACACTCATTATTCACACTTCAGGCAACACCTTCCTTCTGATGCAAACTCAGAGGCAGCGCTAAATGTTTGTGGACTTGTTTTGTTTACACTTATTTTTACCCACTATGGAAATATTTTTACTGCTCTTGATTTATACAATATGATAAAAAAAAAATCGTTTGTTGGGTGAAAGTTTGTAATCCTCAACTGCCAATGAAAAAAAAAAAAATGGTTGGCATAAATGAAACACACATGAAATATTTATAAATCTGTGTGTATCTCGTAGCGGAATTGTGTTGTATTTATTTGATTTATAAGTGAATCTACTAATAAGCATATTTTTGGTAAATTAAAATTCTGAATTAAAGATAATAGTGCGCGTGGCTCGCCCAGACCTGAAGTGTTTCCCGTGTGACGGCTGGGAAATGCCATCACTGAGAAGAAGCCGTCAGGCCTACGTACATGTGGCAGTCTCTTGGTGGTATTCCCGTCCCACAACATCTAAAACTTAGCAGATCCAAGGTACCTCGAGACCTCCCTTAGACCTTTCCCTTGAGACATAAATAGGGATTATATTGTCATTTATGCATAATGAAGTGTTAGTATATTTTCATTGGCGTATAACACGTGAATTTCAGTCCCTCTCCACCCGTATATGACGAAATATTTAAAGATACAACTATGTTTACAAGACTTTAGTGTAGAAGTGAAGAAATAAGATGGTTTTCCCAAAGGGTATCACGTTTATTTACAGCGTAAAGTATGTTCGGTTAAAGAAAATGTAAGAGCGAGAATTATGTGATTAGAATGAGAGGTACACTTTGTTTATTTATAAGTGGAAGTAGAAGAACTGCGAAATATTCGGTATCTCAAGCTATACGCTCTTCACACGGAAGAAGCGGCACCACCACGTGTTCCAACAATGTCGTCAGCTGATGCCTGGTCCACCTCCTCATCATCCTCGCCTTCTGTCGTCCTTATTTCGTACATGAGGTAAGTAGTAAATGAATATTATTCTCCTGTGCTGTGTAGGAAGCTTTGGTATATTTCGCATGCTTTTTCGCCTATTGCCATGATCCACAGGTTGCATGCTGTCTTGATTGCCGTATGGCAGTCCGGTACCATTTCTCCTGAGTGGAAGAGGGGGCTGGTCGTCCCTATCTGGAAAGGGAAAGGGGACCGCCAGGACTGCAACAACTACCGTGGTATTGCGTTGTTCAGTGTGCCAGGCAAGGTCCTTGCCTCCCTTTAATGAGAGAGAGGAGAGCCACTCTCTCATCTTCACTGAAGGGTCTTACAAGGAGTGTGGAGGCCTTCATCCCTTCAAAACTCGCGCATGCGTGCAGAGGGCACACATACGACTACTCCGGTACCACAACAAAGGATTCGGCTAATCATGTGTTTACTTGTGTTTATGCATTCAAATAAATTAATAAAGACATCATAGAATTTACTATGATGTCCATGTTAATAAGGAAAGGCTTAGATTCCCGCATATAGAAAATGTTAGGGACGCCGAATTCCGTTCACCGAAAGCTCTAGATTGCAGTGTTACCAAACAATAGTGTTTCACGGAAGGTTTTGATCTGGCAAACCTGCAAGATTAGGGAAACATCGATGACGGTACTACGGCCGTCTGTGTGATAGTGAACTACTTTATGACTTATTGTTACTATAATTATAATTGTGGGTGTACCAGGCAACTGCCCTTACAGAGACGTAACAATCAATTGTGTGTGTAGCGATAGCTGTGTGTGAAATAAGGAATGCCGTTGTGGAATTAATTGTGTGGTTTTAATTTGTGAATTGGTAACTCTGATGTCTACTTCGTACACTTGACGGTGATGGCTGGCAGAAGCAGATCGGGACTGGTGGAAAGTGGTGATGTGGGTCGTGCTCCACACACCGAGGACGGGACTTCCTCACAGGTGTCGTATGCTAAGTTTGCTCAAGTGTAGTTAGTGTCTGGCAATTTTTTTTCTTTTCTTTTTTTTCTTTTTTTTTTAGCTATTTAGGATATTATATTATGTACGTATTCTGACTGGATTATAAATATTGGCTGAAATATATTTTAACAAAGTTGAATTTATGGAGCTTTAGTGATATCGAATGTAGGCGTGACTGCGTGAATCACGAATAATGGTGATCGTGCTGTATTCCTGTATTAGGTTCAGAATTAGGTGTAAGTGTTCTTTATACATTCAACTATACTAAAAATCACGTTAGCTGTCTTATCTCCTGAAAGTCCTACTAAAATAACAAGGATTGGAGAGGGTGTCGAACTAGGGATAGAGTTCATTCAGATTTGTGTCTGTGCGCCATTTACAGTCCACCCTCGCCTCCTGCCTTGCTGGAGGAGTGATGGCGTAACACCCTGCATGAAACTTACCACCCTGTCTCCACCTATCACCCTCATTTATGAACATGTCTAATCTTTTAATATTCATTAATGACTCGGCATTAACAACATGGTTACTAGACTACACGTGATGTTTTACTTCACTGTATTTTCATCGTTACCATTATAAATACTAGCAAAATTCTAAAACACGAAACAATAAAAAAATAAAATAAAAATACAGAAAAAAATTGTTTTAAGGAAAAATCACTAACTCACCAGCACTCTTCACCATCACCAGCCATCGACACCTGGAAGTCACGAGAACATAAACAGTGCTGCCAGTACCACCAGCCCCTCAGTGCCTCACTCATACCAACACGCTCCCCTTATCCCTGAGTCTCACCAGCACACCCAATAAAGACCCAATCCTGACTACGTGTGCCGTAATCCTCTCATCCTTTAGTCCCCTTAAGTAGCCTCGTCTGTTCACCTTTCCATTAACGCACCTGCCACATCTGTCTCATTACGACATCTGTTCTTAACACCCATAGCTTTCCCGATATATCAGTTATTACCTCTCTCTCTCTCTCTCTCTCTCTCTCTCTCTCTCTCTCTCTCTCTCTCTCTCTCTCTCTCTCTCTCTCTCTCTCTCTCTCTCAATATATTTTTTTTCTCTACAACGACGTTATTTTATACAAAGAAACGTACACGGTTTTATTGAGACATACATCAAGATGGACTTAAAGACTTGAACTACTGTTACTTATTTTTTCTGTCAGTGGTGCCTTTCAGATTTATATTTTAAACTCCCACCAAACCATTTCACTAACTTTGAGGAGTGGTAGTAGTCATAAGCTTAAGGATTATCAAGACTTCCTGCGCAGCTAAAACTGAGCAACCCGTTTGTATTTTTTTTTTGTCAGCAATTAACAGGATCTTTTCTTTTATTTGTTGTCCTTGATTGTCCTTATTGCTTCCTGCAGCTTCCCTTATGTTCTCAGGTTCTTTTTTTCTTGTGGACAGCCTTCTTCGCACATAAGCGATAAAAAAAGAACACGTTACCATTAATACATGCACTTGCCTCACATAACTCTTCCTTCCTCACATTGCAGAAGACAACGTAGAAATCATTCGTACCTTCTTCTTTGGGCCATTTCTTTTAGGAGCCACCAGAGCGGAGCACGTGTGTCTATCTCTTCCGTACCGTTTTATGCCTGGGTCTTCATTTGATTTCAGTAACGTTTCATTATTGGTTTTGCTTGAATTTTTATTAACGTTTTGTTACTAGTTTTTAATGTTATATTTGTAACCTCAGTTCTACGTCTACCAACAAAAGTGTCATAACGATCACATTGTGGGAAAATAAACTGATTTGAATTTATACCCATCACTCCCATGTTTTCCTTCAAGGCATCCCTTTGCTTTGGTTTTCTTCTCTTCCCCTTGCCTGTTGGGTTCATCTCCTCTATCTCTCCTCAGCACATCGCCAAACCACATCCATCTCGCCTTTCCTTCTGTATCTAAACCACCTCAGTCTCGTCTCTCTACCTTTGTCCCCAAACTTAACCTGCTGTCCCGTGTCCCCCTGACTTTCAAATTTAATGGCAGTTCTTAGCGGTAACTCTCTCAATCACCCACAGTATCAGTGACACCACTAATGCACGAGCTGACCACTAACAACTGCCAGCCTCGACACCAGCTCCTTAAATAGACGTAATTGTTGTTATAGCTCCTTAAGTAGACGTAATTGTTGCTATATAAAGAAAGGTTGCCACAAACCTGCATTTCTTACGCATTGAGCCCTCCTGCTGCTGGGAAACTGAGGTGGAGCAGTGGTAAGTTTGTGGATTTGTGTGTGTGTGTGTGTGTGTGTGTGTGTGTGTGTGTGTGTGTGTGTGTGTGTGTGTGTAACAACCTTAGTGCCTCAAAAGAGAGAGAGAGAGAGAGAGAGAGAGAGAGAGAGAGAGAGAGAGAGAGAGAGAGAGAGAGAGAGAGAGAGAGAGAGAGAGAGAGAGAGAGAGAGACATAGTACCATAAAATTAATACTGTTCATCCATGTTTGTGTGTGGGTGGGTGAAAATAAAGTACGGTTTGTCGTGTGTGTGTGTGTGTGTGTGTGTGCGCGTCTATGAAAATATTCCCTCAGAAACTAGACACGAGAAAATCAAATACAACGTTGAAATAACACCGTATCAGAATGATATGGAAATACGAGTTTACAACATATTTTCTAATTTAACTTATTCCCCCGAGCGGAGCGAGAAGCTTCCAATTCCTCGACCGGAGCGAGGGGCTTCTAATTTTGTTACGGCACATCTCTACAACCCACCGCTCCGCCTGGTCCCTGGAGGGTACAGCGATGATTTGCCCAGGAGCACCTTTTGGTGTCCATCGCATATAAGAATTCTGATTTCAGTCTCGGAAACACTATTTAGTATGTAACTTTTGACGGCGCATCTTTCTTATTTCATGACTCGCCGTTTTGCATATTTAAATTTATCTGCATGTGAGCGTTTTACCGTATTTTGCATATTTCGATTTATCGGCATGTGAGCGAAGGTTTCTTGTGCCTCGCAACTCGCGCAGCTATCGCCTCATCACTGTAGATCGAGCTCGAACGCACAAAAAGCGCAAATTATTTGCCATAGCTTCCTTCATATACGGGATAGCCAGTCTTGGTTGGCACCATCAGACTCAGCAGTGACTGTAGAATCAAGGTCTGTGGTAAAAACTTGACAAAACAGGAAAGGAAATGGTATTACGACGAGTGGAACTGTGAAGATGTTAAAAAAAGTCTAACATGTTTTACTTGTGCTCGGTATTTTCAGTAGTTAATCATTGAATGCTGAAATATGTTATGACATTAAGTAGGAGAAACTCTCGTGAACACGACAGTGTGATCAGAATACAGGGAAACAACAGAGTATGTAACCAAAAACACCTTTTAAAAATTAACAGTTGGGATGTATAAATATGTCGCCAACTGTGTAGTACATGTCATAGAAACAAAAACACAAAATACAAAGGAAAGGATAGCAGGTGATATATTAATGTAAAATTCAGAAGGGCAACGTAGCAAGTGATGTGATGGACTGCAGTGGTCAGGTGCTGCTCCACTAATAGGAACCAGTCCGGCTGGTGACGGACTGCTGGGCGGGATGTGACGCCGCGAGACAAACAGGTTCTCATGGCACGGATCGCTCATTAATTTAGTGCCAAACTGATGGTGGTGTTTTTGTCACATGATGAACAGTTTAGAGGATGTCACTGTGTCTGACAACTGCACTGTGGCTGGTGTGGGAGTTAAAGCGACGTTATCCATCAAGTCCTTTTCTTAACCCATTCTTCAGAACAAGAAAATGGTGGAAGTTGCAAGAGACCATTTCCTGAATAAAACATAGCCGTTTGTTGTCCTTATTCATAATTTTATCTAGTCTTCTCTTAAGGCTGCACATTGACTCACCACTAACTTGTTACATTCACATGTAATGTTACTCACCTATGTGTCATTCTCGCTCCGGTCTCTCTCTCTCTCTCTCTCTCTCTCTCTCTCTCTCTCTCTCTCTCTCTCTCTCTCTCTCTCTCTCTCTCTCTCTCTCTCTCTCTCGCTCTCTCTCTCTCACTGTCTGTTTCTTTAATGGATCAGAAGCTCTGTAAGGGTGTTATAACAAACACGTTGTGGCTTTTACACTCATTTGGTTCCTTAGGTACAAGTATGTACAGAGACACCACGTCTGGCTTGGAACTCTCGCGAGCCCTCTCTGCCCACCTCGCCCACCGGCACTCCACCCGGCAGCTTCACCTTCAGCTTCATATCATGGTGGCCAGGTAGCCCATACAGGGACCTTTCCTAATACTGTTGTTACGTATGTTAAAAAGTACATAATACATGATAGTACTAAACAGAACACATCATGATACAGTATACATGTATAGTGTCATGATAGTACTAAACAGAACACATCATGATACAGTATACATGTATAGTGTCATGATAGTACTAAACAGAACACATCATGATACAGTATACATGTATAGTGTCATGATAGTACTAAACAGAACACATCATGATACAGTATACATGTAAAGTGTCATGATAGTACTAAACAACACATCATGATACAGTATACATGTATAGTGTCATGATAGTACTAAACAACACATCATGATACAGTATACATGTATAGTATGATAGTACTAAACAACACATCATGATACAGTATACATATATAGTGACACCAAAAGTTAACTAGAGTAATATACATTTATGTACGGCTACAACTCGTTTCCCATACTGAGTCTTATTCCCATACTAATCTTATTGTAAACATTTGAGAAAAATTATGTATACTGATTTTCTCGGAAACACTATTTACTATCTGTCGCATTTTTCTTATTTCATGACTCGCCGTCTCTTCTCTCTATCTCTCTCTCTCTCTCTCTCTCTCTCTCATCTCGTTTTCTCTCTTTCTGAGCCTCAACGCAGTCATGTTATCACAAGACAGAGGCACTTTTATCAACTTTCTCAATACAGACTAAAAATGTCTGGTTCAGACTTTGAGAGGTACCCCATGTTTTATAATATATTATTTTATTAAAAAGTACATAATACATATAGTACTAAACAGAAAAAATACAGTATACATGTATAGTGTATGATAGTATAAAAACAAATATAAAAAAAAATATGATGTAAAATAGAAACATGTAATATGTCAAAAAAAAAAAAATAAAAAATAAAATATATGTATATATGATATATATATATGTATATATGTAATATAAAAAAATATATAGTATACATAT
>NW_026973708.1:0-10000 GCF_035594125.1 Scylla paramamosain
GATTGGTACCATTTGTATGCAATCAGAGAAAGATTTCAATATAAAAACATATCCAAGTTACTGTTACCTTTCACAATGTAAACCAAAATGAAAGCTACATAAATTCTTACTTTAGATTTGTTGTCATTTCATTTAATGATGTAATTTCTTGGTTCTTGTGCTTTTTCAAGTGCAGTCCCTTTTCTGGTTTCTCAGTCAATTCTAATTTCTTATTGCTCTGTGGAAAAACAGAAAGTGCACATATTTAGGATGAACTGATTCAATAGTATTGGTGTTGACAATTTCTGCAGGAAGTTTATTCCATATATTTACTATACGATTAAAGAAAAAATGTTTGGCCTTGTGGGATTTAAAACATTTGGGTATAATCTTGAATCCATTATTTCTTGTTAGGTAGAATGAATGAGGAGGAGGAGGAGGAGGAGGAGGAGGAGGAGGAGGAGGAGGAGGAGGAGGAGGAGGAGGAGGAGGAGGAGGAGGAGGAGGAGGAGGAGGAGGAGGAGGAGGAGGAGGAGGAGGAGGAGGAGGAGGAAGAAGGAGGAGGAGGAGGAGGAGGAGGAGGGAGAAACAAAGATAGGAGGGAAGGAAGAAAGGAAGAAAAGGGAATAAGAGATTAATAGAGAGAGAGAGAGAGAGAGAGAGAGAGAGAGAGAGAGAGAGAGAGAGAGAGAGAGAGAGAGAGAGAGAGAGAGAGAGAGAGAGAGAGAGAGAGAGAGAGAGAGAGAGAGAGAGAGAGAGAGAGAGAGAGAGAGAGAATGATGTGACATGACATTTTTAAGTACAAATGAGTATATAGTAACCATACACTGATACTTGTCCCCTCATACAGTGATAAGTTTACCCAAACACAATGGACACAGATGGAACTTTTGGAGGCTAGAGTACTCCAGCTGACTGGTGGACTCCATTTCATTGAGGAGGTCCAGGATTCTTTGCACAGTTGGGCTTTTGGTGGCAGTGGAAGCGGTGGCAGTGGTGGTAGTGGCAGCAGTAACAGTTTTGGTCTTTCTATGGGCAAGTTCTGTAGAATTCATATTCTCCTCATGAGGGACGTCACTGTCAAGGGTCAACACAGCATCAATTCCCTCCTCAGGCAAAGAATGATGGATTGATGATTGAGAATACTGGTTAACTCCTGTGTTAGAGAGGTGGACAGAATAGGGGTGAGAGAAAGAAGAAAGTCTTGTGCAGCGATTTGTGCAGCGATTAATTTTTGCACTGTTTTTCTTTTGTTACCCTTGTCCTTTCTCCTTACTTATTAATCATCCAATTATTATTATACTGTATTCAAACTTTGAAACATACCCCTCTATTCTTTGGTGTGTTTTTCAAAATATTTTCATCATACTGAGAGAGAGAGAGAGAGAGAGAGAGAGAGAGAGAGAGAGAGAGAGAGAGAGAGAGAGAGAGAGAGAGAGAGAGAGAGAGAGAGAGAGAGAGAGAGAGAGAGAGAGAGATAATAGACCAGACGATAAGGAATAAGGAGAAAGAGGAGAAGGAGGAGGAGGAAGAAGGAGAGGAGGAGGAGGAGGAGGAGGAGGAGGAGGAGGAGGAGGAGGAGGAGGAGGAGGAGGAGGAGGAGGAGGAGGAGGAGGAGGAAGTGAAGCTTAAGGAAGATGCTTTGAAGAGAGAGAGAGAGAGAGAGAGAGAGAGAGAGAGAGAGAGAGAGAGAGAGAGAGAGAGAGAGAGAGAGAGAGAGAGAGAGAGAGAGAGAGAGAGAGAGAGAGAGAGAGAGAGAGAAGAGGAAAAGGAGAGAAAGGACATGAATTAATAAAAGACTCCTTCAGGTTTGTCTTCCCCTTTGAAGGATATATTATGGAAAGACACACAGGGAATAAATAGAGAACATGATTTTGGTATATGAACAGAGATGACAGAAAGAAGGAGAAAAGAAGTTAAAAAATTCTCAGATGCAAACATCAAATATTAACTAACATAACTCAGTCCACTTAATGATTATAAACAGACATTATAATTGTTCTCCCACTGCAGGGTTTCTGTTCCCCTGCACCACCATTGAGGAGGAGAAGCGGGTGTGTTCGGGAGGCAAGAGGAAGCTGTTCTGTAAGGATTTTGTCAACAATGGAGAAATATTGTGTCTCTTGGCCACTGCCTCTGCCCTTCTTGTCATTCTTTCCCTGGTAAGTGGTGATGGTCTTTTGTTGGTCTCTCTCTCTCTCTCTCTCTCTCTCTCTCTCTCTCTCTCTCTCTCTCTCTTGTGTGTGTTATTTTATTTATTTATTTAATTTCTTTTACCTGAAGGTTAACACTTTCTCATACTGGTGTTAGGTTCATCAGTCAGTCTTTTTTTTTTTTTGTTTATTCATGCATTTATTATACCAGATTAGGGTGTTCCCAGTAGTACTCTCTCTCTCTCTCTCTCTCTCTCTCTCTCTCTCTCTCTCTCTCTCTCTCTCTCTCTCTCTCTCTCTCTCTCTCATATTCTCTACATGCTCCAATGAAAAACTAACTTGGTACAAGACTGAATGATGAAAATGCAAAACTGTGTATGTGTGTGTGTGTTTTACTTATTTATTTATTTATTATTTTCATTATTTTTTTTACTTGAGCATTTAATGCATTTCTTATACCAGGTTAGTGTTCCCAATAATACGTACTCACTCTCTCACTCTGTGTGTGTGTGTGTGTGTGTGTGTGTGTGTGTGTTATTTACCTCCCACAGGTGCACTATCTGATGTGTCTTGCTGCCAACTATGCCCACATCAAGGATCACGGCAAGCTGATGGAGCTGCAGGAGATGCAGTTCCTTCACGAGTCTGAGATGTCCACGCTGCCCAAGGACCGATTCTGAAGCTGGGGAGGCCACGAACATCACCTGTGATATGACACGGTGGTACACGTCAGGAAAAGATGAGGATGTGGAGTTACAAAGTTAAAGAAAAGACATGGTGTTGCAAAATGTAGACCAAAGATAAGGATGAAATATAAGGCATGGAATTATAAAACCTAGACCAGTGATAATAGTAACATTAAGGACCAAATATAGGACATGGTATTACAAAATCTAAACAAGAGATAAGGACACATTATTACAGACACACAGAGGCTTCACTTAAATGCTTCAGTTCTTCATCCTGACTATTTTTTAAATTCAAATGTTTCTCCACTGTTACTTATAATAGTAATCAGGATAGGACAAGAAATAATGGGTTCAAGCATTGCAATTAGATTTAAAAAAAGATAAAAAGGAACTGGTTCTCAAAGAGAGTGTTGGATGACTAGAACAGACTCAGTAATCAGACTGTTAGTGCTGAGTAAATCTATGGATAGGGATGACAGGTGAAAATAGGTAGGTATTATTTATACAAAGGGACTGCCATGTGTAGGCCTGATGGCTCCATTATTTTCATATCTTTTGATGTTGTTAGGGCTGAGTCATTAAGGAGCTTTAGAAGTGGACCAGCCAAATTTATGGATGAGGATAATAGGTGAAAGTAAGTAAGCACGTTTTGTACAAGGACCACCAAATGTAAGCCTGATGGCTTCCTGTACCAACCCTTGTGCTCTTGTGTTTTTATCAATATTAATAGAAATGATGACAACAGCCGTAAAAAGTTAGTTAACAAACTGCTAGGAAAGGTTAACAGAGTTGTCAAGGGTGTCACAATGATTCCTGTGATTATTTGATAATGATTCTGTCTGTATTGGAAAAACACCCCTGAGAACCTGGATAATCATCTCTGTGGTCTGTGAAAAGTTGTCACCATGGGGCAGTGAAGCATTTAAGATTATGAACCTCATTAAACCATACTGGGAGATCATCACACTTGCTATTGTTACAGATATACATGCACATCTCCTCTCTCTCTCTCTCTCTCTCTCTCTCTCTCTCTCTCTCTCTCACTGTGGTAAACATAACTCTATTCATACATACATATGTATAGACAGACAGACAGACTTTCATGCAGTAAAACCTACAGGTTTTACTGCAAATTTATGTCTTGCCAAAAATATATAAGATAAACAAGCCACATAAGCAGTGTCCTTGTTTTCTGAAGTGAAGGTGGATGCACTGGATACAAAAATAATAATAAATAAATGAGTAAATAAATAAATAAATAAATAAATAACAAGAATAAAAAAAATACCACTGACTGATATACTAGCTTTGTTCTGTGGTAGTGGTAGTGGTGGTGATGCCCTAAAGTTGTGGTGTGTGTGTGTGTGTGTGTGTGTGTGTGTGTGTGTGTGTGTGTTGTGTGTGTGTGTGTGTGTGTGTGTCTGGTAATGTCTATTTTTGGGTAGAGAAAAAATTTTTTTATTTTGTATTTTGGGAGTTCTTTTGCTGCATTGCAAGAATATTTATTTAATGATTTAGAATATTGTGGACTACAATTATTAATGGACTACTGCTGTGGATATTTTTTTGTATTTTAGTTTTTGTTTTAGTTTTGTTTGCTGTAATATGATTGTGTAGTCAATAAATCTATCTATCTATCTATCTATCTATCTATCTGTGTGTGTGTGTGTGTGGTGTGTGTGTGTAGGCGTGTGTGTTTTGAGTTCACACTGTCCTCTCATAATGTATTTTTCTATTCTCCTGTGTATTGTCTGCCTATTGAAGCTCCACTCCAAACTGCACAGCATACTCATGAGAAGCTTGATATTTGAACAATATTCATGCATCAATTGTTTCTGGTTTGCTTGTTATCATTCATTATTGCTTTTTCATGATCGCTGTTCCTCTGAAGTGTTTTATATTATCTACTTATTTGAACAGCATTATTAGATCTCTCTCTCTCTCTCTCTCTCTCTCTAGTTATCTATCTATCTTTATCATCTCTCTCTCTTTTCTCTCTCTAGTAATCTATCTATATATCTTTCCTAGATTTCCCTCTCTCTATTTTTTTCTCTCTCTAGTAATCTATCTATCTGTGCATCTATCCCATCACTGTTTGCCTCACATTCCATCATATTCCAGTGCAGACAGGTACTCCAATACTTCACTACACAACATTACATCCTTTCCCAGTCTTGCCTCCATCCACCAGTTTGTCCAACATAATGTTGCCAGTTCCTTACAACAATTTTGAGCTTCTCATGTGCCTCATAAACTTTGTAACCATCACTTGTATACATCAGTACCACTAGCACCATTTCATCTGCCTTGTCCATGAATCTATCTTGCTTCTCTTTAATATACCAGGCCAGCAATATCACACAGAACAGCCCAGACAAGGCACTACAGACTATACACACACACACACACACACACACACACACACACACACACACACACACACACACACACACACACACACACACACAGCATTCACACTCTCAATCCTGTCAGCCCCTGGTGGGAAGGAATAGCAGTAGTAATGGTAGTCTATCTATCTATTTATCTATGTACCTGGCTAGCTTAAACAAAGTAGCACACACACACACACACACACACACACACACACACACACACACACATACACACAACACACACACACACACACCACGTAGTGTAGTGATTAGCATGCTCAGCTCACACTCAAGAAGGCCCGGGTTCAAATCCAAGGTGCAGCAAGCCAAATGGGTGAGCCTCTTAATGTGTAGCCCCTGTTCACCTTGCAGCAAGTAGGTACGGGATGTAACCCGAGGGGTTGTTACCTCGCTGTCCTGGTGTGTGGTGTGTGAGTGGTCTCAGTCCTACCCAAAGATCGGTCACTATAAGCTCTGAGCTCTTTCCATAGGGTAATGGCTGGCTGGGTGACCAGCAGACGACCGTAGGTGAATGACATCATTTATACTTGCAGCCATGTTGGGTTCCTGGTGGAGAATAGCAGTAGCGGTAGTCTATCTATATGTCTATCTATCTATATACCTGGCAAGCTCAAGCAAAGCATCACACACACACACACACACACACACACCAACCCTGTTGGCCCCTGGTGGAAAGGGACAGCCTTGTGGACCAACCTGCTGCACCCCAGGAGCTTAGACACACCACAGCTAGCCACACACTTCCATTTCACTCAATTCTTATATATATATTTCTATCAGTGGAGACATTTTTGCTTTGCTTTCTTATTAAGGTAAACTTTCCCATGGCTAATTCCTTCCTAGATTGTTTTTTTTTACATACATTCTTGAAATATATATAAAATGTTCATACCTCTCTACATGTGTGTGATTCTGTGGATCTATAATCTATAAATGATTTTAATGCATTGCTCTTTCTGTGTGTGTGTGTGTGTGTGTGTGTGTGTGTGTGTGTGTGTGTGTGTGTGTGTGTGTGTGTGTGTGTGTGTGTGTGTTTACCTAGTTGTGGTTTACGGGAGGGGAGTAATCTCATAGTATCCCGTCTCTATATCTATCCAGTTTGGTCTTAAAAGCATGGACAGTTATGGCATTGACAACGTCTTCACTGAATTCATTCTATTTGTTCGCGCTTCTGTGTGTGTGTGTGTGTGTGTGTGTGTGTGTGTGTGTGTGTGTGTGTGTGTGTTTACTGAAGGCTAACAACTAACAAGGGCATAGTTTTCCTATGTGAATTTTGGCGGTGGTGGTGGTCAGCAAATCACAAAAGGGCAAGGCATCTCACTTACACTTGAGGAGATGAGTGATGTTACTGTTGTTAGGAAGGCTATAATACTTGGTGCAGTATCTTTGTATAAAGCTTGTATGTACCCATGTATGGTATGTATACAGTTTTGTATGTATATGTTAGTACACATGTGGTCCTGAAGGATGTATAGACCTGTAAGTGTTTTCTGCCTGTCCCACACGTAAAGTTTAACAGCAGCAGCAGTAACAGCAGACCCTCTAACTGCTTACATCAACATTTCCTCTCCCATACAATACACCTCACACCTTCTACAACACCTTAACTCAGTCCTCCCTTGCCTGCTAACTCCACAACTACAACCACTACCACAAACACTAACCCTGTACATACCACACCACAATCCCTGATGCATTAAGTCCCAATACCCACATCCATACATCCAAAACACCTTGACAGAGACTATTGCCAACATTGCACCAATCTTGTATCAGTGTCCTGTTCATAATGGGACTGTACCTCTGCCGGTACCTGTATATATGATAACTTGCCATCAACGAATCCCTCCCTCCTTCCCTGGACCATTGATGGACCACAAACTAGAGGCTTATAGTGTGTGTGTGTGTGTGTGTTGTGTGTGTGTGTGTGATGTGGTGTGTGTGTGTGTGTGTGTGTGGTGTGTGTGTGTGTGTGTGTGTGTTTGTGTGTGTGTGTGTGTGTTTGTTGTTGTGTTTGTTTGTGTGTGTGTGTGTGTGTGTGTGTGTATGTTACGACACTGTAACCAGTCACTATTAGTGCTGGGCTTGGCTTGATGACATTTCATCTGGCTTGTGTTTTGAACAGTCCAGTAAGGACTGTTTTAGTAGTTCACTAAAATATCTACCTTCACTCTCACTATGATATCTATCACTCTTCATTCCCACCCTCACTAATACTTCACCCACACCCTTACTCGTTCACTCTTACTATCACTATAATCATCAATCACCCTCACTAACAGCATCATATTTCTCTCCTTTTAGTGTCAATATCAATCATGTTTATTTCATTAAACATTAAATCTTTTGAAAGTAAGGTTTAGTTGTCAGAAAAACACTTCTATTTCTCTTCCTTTGAGTGTCACAGTGTTTTTATATACATGACAGCAAAAACCACACTGAAAACTTATTGGCATTGTTTTCATGATACAAAGGTAGAGTGTGTTTATAATGTTATCAGTGAGTACAATCTGGCATCAGAACAATGCTCACGTTTTTCTCTTTTTTTAAGTGTGGTATTCCTTTTTAAATATATGTAAGAGCAATAATCAGGTCACTCTGGCTAGTGACAAATTTCTGCATGCCAGGGTATGTCTAATATAACACCAATATATTCAGAGGCACAAACACATAATAAGTGACACAAATGTGATAATTTTTCAAGGCCTTTGTGTCTCCAATGACAACTTTGTGCATGCCAGGATGTATGATCATATTCCAAAACAATCCTGTACTGCACCTTCTCTACTTTTAAAAGGCTCTACTTGAAGCTACACGGGTTTTTTAAGGGTATTTTTATGGTTTTAGTGACAGAGTAACGAGATTTCTACATTCTTAACAGGAAAAACATTCTTGAAAACCAATCTGATTATCTCTGTGGCCTTAGAAGAGTTGGGGTGAGAGAACAAGGCATTCCTGAATATGGGTCTCAATGGTAGCACTCTCTGAGGCAAAAATATGTAAAATGTAACACAACTTTCACCAGAGTCTTCAAAGCCAAAAAAAGTTTGACTGGAAAGGCATTGTACAGAATGACTACAATGATAATACTACTGTGTGTGGCTGTTCTGTGTGTTGAGAAGTGCAATATTTTTGTGGTGTCTGTGAGCACAGCACAATTAAACTTGTTGTGTTCTGGTGATGTTCTGTGACGTGCTGTTTTGTGCTGTCATGTGCCACCACTACTGATGTGATGCCCAGCACCCCTCTTCATTACACTGTGTTCCTGTGCAATGTGCTGTAATGTGTCATTAGTGATGTGAGCACCAGCAGCATCACCATCTGTGACATGGTGTTGTGTGCCGTCACCACTGACGTGACACCCAGCAAGCAACTTTATGTTGAGTTGTGGGCAGCGGGCCCCAGCACTGATGTGTACAGCAGCACAGATCCCTTGTGTGCATGTGCATGTGTGTGTGTGTGTGTGTGTGTGTGTGTGTGTGTCACTGGAGGCTGGAAGGCCAAGCTGGGCTGGGTGTGAACAAGACAAGAATAGTTTACCTGGCTGTTTGTTCCTTTACTTGAAGAGTACAGTGTGCCAGCAACAAAGCCACAACATATTCTCAGCAATGAAAGATCAGGTTATTCAGAGTGGGAAATGTTCTAAGCATATTCATATCTTAATGTCCTGTGACTTCTAAGCCATGGCATTAAAAGTAATTTCACAACAGAATATTTCCAACTTAGAATGTTCCCTCTTTGGCATCCATCTGGCTACTGGTGCTGGTGGTGCCCACACAAAACAGGGAAAAATTACTGTAAACACCACCTCAACTTTTTCTCTTATTTCACGGGCCCCCTGCCGCCCCCCACGTGACCCCCTGGTAGTCATGACGCCCCTGCTGTCCCTGGGTACTGAGAAATGCCTTCAATAACAAAGGAAAGCGTAATAACCTCACCATTTGTAAAATCTCAGATGTCTGGCCGAGTCCAAGTGTTCGAGTGAATATGGCGCTAGCTTCGTCTTTATTTTTATTAGTTTTTAGTATTTCCTGCTTGTCTATGTGTGTATTTTTTTATTTTGTTGTGTTTTTTGGATGTCCATATTTACTGGGAAATCCCTCTAATAAGGAAAGAAGCGTAATAATCTCATCATTTGTAAGATCTCAAATCCTAGTGTTCGGGTGAATGTGGCTACTGGCTTCGTATTTATTTTTATTATAGTTTATCGTATTTTCTACACACACACACACACACACACACACACACACCACACACACACTAATTTCTATTATTACACATTGGAAAAAAAAATAGTAGAGAGAGAGAGAGAGAGGAGAGAGAGGAGAGGAGAGAGAGAGAGAGAGAGAGAGAGATTATTAAGACAACCCAGGTGAAAACATCAATTAATTACAAATATTTACATGTGTTTTTTTAAAGTAAATATTATATCTCATTTTTGTATTCATACATATAAAGGGTTGAACTTTTGATAATATTCTTGTCTGTTTGTCTGTCTGTCTGTCTGGTCTACTCCTTATGACGTCATAGATCACAATGGCTTCCTATTGGTTGCTGGAAATAACGTCACTACCTCCCAGCTCCGTGATTGGTGGAGAGGTAGTGACGTCATTTTTTTGTAAACTGGGTGACGCTTAAGACAGACAGACAGACAGACAGAGAGAGAGAGAGAGAGAGAGAGATGAGAGGAGAGAGAGAGAGAGAGAGAGAGAGAGAGAGAGACTGATGTGACTGACTGAATGACTAACTGTGCGACTGACTGACT
>NW_026973708.1:15000-20000 GCF_035594125.1 Scylla paramamosain
CAGTAGAGCGGCCTTGATGGAACCCATACTGGCGATCAGATAGAAGGTTGTCAAGTGATATGAATTTAAGAATCTTCCTGTTAAGGATAGATTAAAAAACTTTTGATAGGCAGGAGATTAAAGTAATAAGATGGTAGTTTGAGGGATTAGAACGGTCACCCTTTTTAGGAACAGGCTGAATGTAGGCAAATTTCCAGCAAGAAGGAAAGGCAGATGTTGACAGACAGAGCTGAGAGAGTTTTGACTAGGCAAGGTGCAAGCACGGAGGCACAGTTTCGGAGAACAATAGGAGGGACCCCATCAGGTCCATAAGCCTTCCAAGGGTTAGGCCAGTGAGGGCATGGAAAACATCACTGTGAAGAATTTTAATAGGTGGCATGAAGTAGTCAGAGGGTGGAGGAGAGGGAGAAACAAACCCTGAATCCTCCAAGGTAGAGTTTTTAGCAAAGGTTTGAGCAAAGAGTTCAGCTTTAGAGATAGATGTGATAGCAGTGGTGCCATCTGGTTGAAGTAGAGGAGGGAAAGAAGAAGAAGCAAAGTTATTGGAGATATTTTTGGCTAGATGCCAGAAGTCATGAGGGGAGTTAGATCTTGAAAGATTTTGACATTTTCTGTTGATGAAGGAGTTTTTGGCTAGTTGGAGAACAGACTTGGCATGGTTCCAGGCAGAAATATAAAGTGCATAAGATTCTGGTGATGGAAGGCTTAAGTACCTTTTGTGGGCCACCTCTCTATCATGTATAGCACGAGAACAAGCTGTGTTAAACCAAGGTTTAGAAGGTTTAGGACGAGAAAAAGAGTGAGGAATGTACGCCTCCATGCCAGACACTATCACCTCTGTTATGCGCTCAGCACACAAAGACGGCTCTCTGACACGGAAGCAAGTAGTCATTCCAAGGAAAATCAGCAAAAAATACTCCTCAGGTCCCCCCAACTAGCAGAGGCAAAATGCCAGAGGCACCTTCACTTAGGGGGATCCTGAGGAGGGATTGGAGCGATAGGACAAGATTGAGATTGTGGTCTGAGGAGCCCAACAGAGAAAAAAGGGTGACAGCATAAGCAGAAGGATTAGAGGTCAGGAAAAGGTCAAGAATGTTGGGTGTATCTCCCAAGACGGTCAGGAATACGAGTAGGGTGTTGCACCAATTGCTCTAGGTGATGGAGGATAGCAAAGTTGTAGGCTAGTTCACCAGGATGGTCAGTGAAGGGAGAGGAAAGCTAAAGCTGGTGGTGAACATTGAAGTCTCCAAGAATGGAGATCTCTGCAAAAGGGAAGAGGGTCAGAATGTGCTCCCACTTTGGAAGTTAAGTAGTCAAAGAATTTTCTTATAGTCAGAGGAGTTAGGTGAGAGGTATACAGAGAAGAGAGGCTAGAATGTATGGGTTAGGTCAGTAGAGTGGAGGTCAGGTCAGGTCAGGTCAGGTCAGGTTTGGGTTATGTTAGGTTAAGTTGAGTTTGGCTCTGGTTTGCTGGAAGAGAACACAAGTTAGAATGCTTGTTTGGATAAGAAAGAAAAATGCAAGGAGGAGGAGGAGAGAGGAGAAGATAAGAATATTACAATAGGAAATAGATTGGGAGGAGGAGGAGGAGGAGGAGGAGGAGGAGGAGGAGGAGGAGGAGGAGGAGGAGGAGGAGGAGGAGGAGTGCATCAAACAGTTATAAAATGCATATGAGAAGGAATAAGAATACAGTAGTGATATTTAGTTCTCTCTCTCTCTCTCTCTCTCTCTCTCTCTTCTCATCTCTCTCTCTCTCTCTCTCTGGCAGTGGTGTTTCTTGATTGACTGGCATATATCTATTGACAATTTCATACGGCACAATTGAGGAGAAACAGATCAAGTTTCTTAGCATCACCATCCCTTTGAAGGAAATCTTTGAGACACAGAAAATAAATAGAAAACACAGAGGGAGGGATGAGAGAAGGAAAATAAGGGAGGAAGGCAGGGAGAGGAAAATAGACAGAGACATTCCTGCTGTTGTCTAACCTCTTTGAAGGAAATCTTAAGAGACGCACAGACACACAGCTCACAGAAGACAGTGCTGGAATAAATGACAGGGAGAGATAAGAGGAAAAGGAGAGAGAGAGAGAGAGAGAGAGAGAAAGAGAGAGAAGAGAGGAGAAGGAGAGAGAGAGAGAGAGAGAGAGACGAGAGAGAGAGAGAGAGAGAGAGACGAGGAGAGGTAAGGAAAGAGGGTATGAGAGAAATATCAAGAGACAGGTCGGAGAGACACGGGGAATAAACACACAAAGAGAAGAAGAAAAGGTAAAAAAATTCTCAGATACTAACATCAAATATTAACTAACCTAACTCAGTCACACCTAATTGATTATAAACAGACATTACAAGTGTTCTTCCTCCGCAGGGCTTCTGTTCCCCCGCACCACCACCTGAGGAGGAGAAGCAAGTGTGTTCGGAGGGCTAAGAGGAAGCTGTTCTGTGACGATTTTGTCAACAACGGAGAAATGTTGCGTCTCTTCCCTTCTTGTCCTACTAGTTTCAAGGCTAACTAGTGATAATAGTAACGTTAAGGACCAAATATAGGACTTGGTGTCACAAAATGCACACACAGAGATAAAGACACATTATTACAGACACACAAAGGCCTGCCTGCTTCTGTATTTCCACCTTCCTATGACTTGAATTCCTTCAAGAGGGAGGTTTCAACACACTTATACTTCAATTTCTGACTACTGCTTTGGACCCTTTTATGAGACTGGCATCTCAGTGGACATTTTTTTATTGGATTTTAGTTGCCCTTGGCCAGTGTCCCTCCTACATAAAAAAAAAAAATTTTAAAAGTCAAAGAAAAGACATGGCACTGCAAAATGTAGACAAGGCTGAAATATAAGCATGGTATTATAAAACATAGACTAATGATAATAGTAACGTTAAGGAGCAAATATAGGGTTTGGTGTCACAAAATGCACACACACACAATTAAAGACACATTATTACAGACACACAAAGGCTTCACTTAAATGCTTCACTTCCTTATCCTGACTATTTTTTGAGGTGAAATGTTTCCCCACGGTTATAATAGTAATCAGGACAGGACAATAAATAATGGGTTCAAGCATTGCAGTTAAATTTAAAAAGGAGAGTGATAGATGACTGGAACAGTCATCTATCCATTGTCTGTGGGGTTAATAAGCTTGGGTAAAGAGTATAGGGGAATTTAAAGGACGTTTAAGAGACGGAGTGTGAGGAGAAGGTGTGTCAGCGCCGATTCAAGTAATTCAAACCTGTCTGAGTTGATTCCACAGAAGACTCTTAAGATATTATATTGCTGAAGTGTTCCTAGGGTTATTAAGATTGGGTAAAGAGTATAAGGGAATTTAAAGAGTGGATAAGGGAGGGAGTGGAGCGATTTGATGTCATACAGACCAAAGCCAGGTTACAGAGGGATTTTATCTTTTAAAGGGGGCGACTCTGTTTCCTTGACCGAGTGACGAGGGAGAAGAAAAAAAAAATAAGGAGACATCAGCCACTGAACCACAGGGAGAGGAGTGAAGGTCCTTTCTCACTGTTCCCTATATAAGACACCATACACTCTAGAACACCAGGCCAGAAATCAAGAAAAACGTGCTATTACAATATAGGTGAAGCTTAAGGACACGTCAGTAATTCAGCAGCAGACAATATTTCACAACTCTGCTTCACAAAACTTCTCGCCAACGCAACCGGAATGTTTTAGCATGTTGTTCTTGTTTTGCTGTAGTTAAATGAATTACAGAATAAACAGGGAAGATAGATTTTTTCTTTTTTACCCAGAAACATAAAAATGTACATAATTTATACTAGAACCTGATAAAAATTAAGAAAGATAAGACGCCAGACCGTTTGAGGATACGAGTTTCTCTTCTGTTATATAAAAATTACAGAACAAACAAGAATAGAATGGATTTTTGTGCTAGTCATGAAAATGCCTTTGAAAAACCTAAATAACAGACCAGAACATGATAAAAGTTCAGATAAGACGCGGGAAGATATGATAACACGGATTCCTGTTGTGTAATAAGTTGAATTACATAAGAAACACGTAAAGCTGGATTCTTTTTTTCCTAGAGTCACGAAAATACCTCTGAAAACCTAAATAGATCTCTAGAAATTTATAAAAGTTAAAAATTAATAAGACGCTGGACCATTTGGTAACACGAATTTCTGCTCTGTACTAAACTGCATTACAAAACAAAAACAGTAGCTAATTATCGAATACATCCACATCACATTCTATTTTCCAAATCACGCGTGGCAGCTTCCTATCTTATTAGCAATGCCAGTGTGTTCACCAAAGGCCGTGATTCTGTTGATGAGTGACAGGGAGACCAGAACACTTAGACAACTAATGGGACTTACGGTGGCTGGGATAACGAAGCACGAAGTAACTTGCTAACGAGTACTGTAGTGAGGGCAAAGACAACATCCTCCCTCCACTTAGCCACTGCACACATTGAATGGCTAGGGAAAGTATCGTAATTATTCATTTTTAGTCGGAAGAAGGACGGTCATCAGAGGAATTCCGTAGCAGAAACTCCTACACAGCGACGCATTTCCTTCAATAAAATCCAAACCACTGCAAAATAAATCCTCCAAACTCCACACAAAACAAATAAACTAATTCTACCTCCTATGGCTAATATTTGAGCGTCATTCACTTCAGGACATTACAAAACATAAACAGAATGTGTGTATGTGTGTGTGTGTGTGTTTTACATTTCCAGTAAGCATTAAGTTTATTAAATTTGTCTCTCCCAACTTGATCTAAACTTAAAGACAATTAAAACATCAATTTTTACATATGGCTGCTTTCCCTCCTTGTGTGTGTGTGTGTGTGTGTGTGAGAGAGAGAGAGAGAGAGAGAGAGAGAGAGAGAGAGAGAGAGAGAGAGAGAGAGAGAGAGAGAGAGAGAGAGAGAGAGAGAGAGAGAGGCTAGCAGTTTGTTTGTATGTGTGTGTGTGTGTGTGTGTGTGTGTGCATAATTTCTCTCTTGTCTAGCC
>NW_026973708.1:22500-45000 GCF_035594125.1 Scylla paramamosain
GGGTGAGGGAGCCTTTAAGTACTCTCTAGACACCCTTAAAACTCCACAGACACACACAAACACACACAGATACCATTTATCTCTACAGAAAGGGAAAAATCACACACAGACAGACACACAGACACACACACTCCACCAGACACCCACACACACCCGCACACACCTGCACGCACCCTAGATTAGCCTCAAAGCTCCTCTTTCCTCTCTATCTTGACAAGTTCCACCTCGAAGACCAGCGTGGCGTGGGGAGGTATCTTTGGAGGCGCCCCTGAAGCTCCATAGCCGAGGTCCGAGGGGATGACAAGCTTCCTCTTCTCCCCCTCGCACATCCTTGGGGGGCGGGGCGGGGTGAAGGCGTCAGAAGCACATGGGGAATACAAAGGAAGGTCAAATAGAGATAGATATGGGAAAATAACATCTTTATCTCTCTCTCTCTCTCTAATATACACCACCACCACTGCCACAACCACCACTGCCACTACTCACCCAATCAGTCCCTGGTCCCAGCCTCGGATGACCTGACCTGACCCCAGCGTGAAGGTCAGGGGTTGTCCTCGAGGGTAACTGCTGTCGAATTCTGTGCCATTTTCCAGCTTTCCCTGTTAAGTTAGGATAGGTTAGGTTAGGTTAGGTTATATTCTCTCTCTCTCTCTCTCTCTTCTTCACCCTCCCCTCTCTCTCTCTTCGTCATCTCCTCTTTCTTTCTCTCTCTCTCTCTCTCTCTCTTGGTTCATCGCCCCCCCCTCTCTCTCTCTCTTGGTTCATCCCCCTCTCTCTCTCTCTCTCTTGGTCATCTCCCTCTCTCTCTCTTCGTCATCCCCCCTCTCTCTCTCTCTCTCTCTCTCTCTCTCTCTCTCTCTCTCTCTCTCTCTCTCTCTTCATCACCCCCTCTCTCTTGGTCATCCCTTCTCTCTCTCTCTCTCTCTCTCTCTCTCTCTCTCTCTCTCTCTCTCTCTCTCTCTCTCTCTCTCTCTCACCGCATAGTGCATGTGAAGCAGGTCCCCTCATCTGCTCTTCAGTAAATAAACAAATAAACAAATAAATAAATAAACAAAGACTGAAAACTTAAAAAAAAATAATAAAAAAAATATATAATCAAATAAATACATACAAAAACAAACTTAACTACTATACAGCCAATAATAACAACAATTTAAATATATCAAACAAACAAATAAAAAAAAATCTCCTAAACCCCCTCCTCTTCCTCCTCCCCCCATATGAGGTCACAAGGTCAAGTCAGGTCACCAGGTCAACGGTTCCTGGCGGGGTCGCGGGTCGTGATGTGACTAGTGAGTGGTGTGGGGAGTTCCCTGACTAGATAGTGGAGCGAGTGGCTATTCCGGGTGTTTTAAGGGGTGTTTTAAGGGTGTTTTAAGGGTTAAGGGTGTTTAAAGGGGTTTAGGGATGTTTAAAAGGGTTTAGAGACGTGTTTAAGGGTTCTAGAAGCGTTTTTGGGCGTTTCAAGTTATTTTAGGGTGTTTTAAGAAGTTTTAGGGGCATTAAGGGGTTTTAGGTACGTTTAAGGGACTTTTTGGCATTTTGAGTTGTTTAGTGGTAATTTAGGGTTGTTTGGGTTTGTTTTAACGCGTTTTAAGTCTTTCTGAGGAGTTTTAAGGTTTATTTAGTTTTTTAGAGATTTTTTAGGATTTTTTAAGGGATTGTGGGAAATTTTAGGGTTTTTTTTTTGGTGAATTATGGGAAATTTTAGGGTTTTTTTGGTGAATTATGGGAAATTTTAGGGTTTTTTTCCCCCGTGAATTAAGGGAAATTTTAGGGTTTTTTTTCTGAATCGTGGGAAATTTTAGGTTTTTGGTGAATTATGGGAAATTTTAGGGTTTTTTTTTTGGTGAATCGAGAACTTTTAAGTTTTTTTTTGAATTACGGTAAATTTTAGGGAGTTTCTGATGAATCACAGGAACAAACAAACAAACAAACAACAAAACAAACATGAAACACACACCCACAGCAACAAAACACCCTTAAACACCCTTAAACACCCTAAATACGTAATCTCCAACATTTCCACACCTGCCAGCTAACCGAACAGGGCAAGACTAACTAACACAACACTACACACCTGCAGAACACACCTACACTTGATTAAACACATCTGGCCCCTCAGATAAGCTTCTACAGACACACACACCTGCAGAACACACACAGTTACACACCTGGCCCGTCAGATATGCCTTCTACGCACACAAACACACACACACCTGCCAAAAACACACTTACGCTTTACAGTGTGTGTGTGTGTGTGTGTGTGTTCGTGTCCCCATACAAGCCTGCTACACACATTCACACACCTGAAAAACACCTGTGTAGTATTTTGTGTGTATTTCCTGTTTGTTTGTGTGTGTGTTTGTTATACAGGCTTCCTATAAATTCCTCTGTTTGTTTGTTTGTTTGTTACAGCTTCCCATATACACACACACACACACACACACACACACACGGTTTAAGTATTATCAAGCTTCTTATTTTACTAAGTAATTTCTGTTGTTTGTTTTGTTTTTTGTTTGTTTTTGTGTACATCAATTATTTTGTGTTTTGAAAATTATACGTGGTTTGTTTGTTTGTTTGTTTGTTTTCTAAGTTCAGGTGTATTTTTTCTAATCTATTTGTTTTAATTAATTTTCTTCTTTTTTCTCTCGACTTGTTTTTTTTCTATATTTTCGTTCGTTTTTCAAAATTGTTCACTCTTTTATTTTTCTTCTTTCGTCTTTCAAAATTATTCATTCTTTTTTTATTTTCCTTCATTCGTCTTTCAAAATTATTCATTCTTTTTTTATTTTCCTTCATTCGTCTTTCAAAATTATTCATTCTTTTTTTTATTTTCCTTCATTCGTCTTTCAAAATTATTCATTCTTTTTTATTTTCCTTCATTCGTCTTTCAAAATTATTCACTTTTCTTATTTTCTTATTTTCCTTCACTATTATTATTATCATTATTATTATTATTATTATTATTATTATGACTATTTTATGATTTTCAAGTCAATATATATTTTTTTTCAAATGATTTCCTTCATAAAAATTTTCTGAACTGTTTAAATACGTCTATTTTTCAGAATTATTCGTATTTCTTTAATTTTTCCACTTATTTCTTGACATAATTTAAGCTTCTAAATTATTTGTGTTTCTATATTTTTCTAAGTTATTTATCTGATCAAATTTCCATTTTTTTTTATATCATCATTCAATTAATCCGTTTTCTTTTTTCTTTTTATTACTTAAAAAATGGCTATAATTTACGTTTTCTTTAAAATTATGTGTATTTAAAATAATTGACCGTCTTTACTAAATCAGCCCATTTATTTTTTTTTCGTAATATTCAACATAACTAATAATAATAATAATAATAATAATAATAATAATAATATTCACTAAATCACTAAGAAAAAAAAAAAATAATAATATAATTCTCTTCACTCCATCCCTATATCACTTTACATTACTACAACACACTTAAATTACTTACTTAAAATTTAGGTACTTAACAAGCTTTCTAAAAATGCCAAACTTCTGCCACTTTCAAATCTCTTTAATTTCTCTGTATCTCATTCATTATTGCTGTTTTTTTTTTTTTTGTAACCTTAAGATCGACGGAATTTGTTTAATAATCTCTACATATTTCTTTCTTAAAATGCCTTTCAATCTCGTAATATATATATATTTTTTGTATTGATCATATTTCTTCACTCATAAATCTAAAATCAAGGAATACATATAAACAAATAGAAAAATACCAAATAATAATAATAATAATAATAATAATAATAATAATAATAATAATAATAATAATTCCTACCCAAAACAAATTATCGTACATGTTCATTGTAAAAAGAATCGTACCCAAATCACAAACTATCGTACCCACATGTAATAATAATAATAATAATAATAATAATAATAATAATAATAATAATAATAATAATAATAATAATAATCGTACACAAAACACAAACAATCGTACATGTGCGTTTTAAAAGCAATCATACCCAAACACCAACTATTGTACACACACGTAAAAAAATAAAATAAATAAATAAAAATAAATAAAATAAATAAAATCGTACCCAAAACGTAAACTATCGTACACACACATTAAAAAAAAAAAAACAAATAATAAAATAAATCGCATTTAAAAAACGTAAACTATCGTACACACATTAAAAAAAATAAATAAATAAATAAAAAATTAAAAAAATAAATAAAAAATAAAAATAAATCGTATCCCAAAACGTAAATTATCGTACAAAAAAAAAATAAAAATAAATAAACCACAAAACACCTTCCAATAACATCTAAAAGTTGTTTTTTTTTCTGTTTTCTTTTTAAACTTGAAATAAAAAAAAAACACCCTTATTTAATTCCTCCTCCCCCCCTACCACCCACCCTTATTAAACACTCTCTAACTTCTAAACATTAACAGCTGATTTGACTGGCCAGTTCCATTTGTTTGTCGTTTGTGTGTCTTTGTGTTTGAATTCTCAGAGGGGACTAGATGCGTCTTCAGGATTGACTAGATAAATATTATGAACACACACGCACACACACACACACACACACACATATTAAAGAAATAATCGCTAGTCTCTTATCACCAAAACACACACACACACACACACACACACACACACACCAACACTTAAGTACACGTTTGTTAAGTAAATAATTACAGAAATATTTAAGTACCGGTTGAAATAATACTCGTTTTCTATGACTCTCTCTCTCTCTCTCTCTCTCTCTCTCTCTCTCTCTCTCTCTCTCTCTAAAGTAAAAAAAATAAATGCGTTAGACGGAATGGAACGCACGCACGCACGCACGCACGCACGCACGCACGCACGCACGCACACACACACACACACACACACACACACACACACACACACACACACACACACACACACACAGCCTCGGAAATTATGCGATTAAATGCTGTTACAATAATAATAATAATAATAATAATAATAATAATAATAATAATAATAATAATAATAATAATAATAATAGGAACAATAATAATAGGAACAATAATAATAGGAACAATAATACGAAAGAAGAAGAAGAAGAAGAATGAAAATAATAATATTTTTCTCTCTCTCTATTTAAGGAAAAAGTACACACACACACACACACACACACACTTATACTAATATATACACATCTAAATGGGAGAGAGAGAGAGAGAGAGAGAGAGAGAGAGAGAGAGAGAGAGAGAGAGAGAGAGAGAGAGAGAGAGAGAGAGTGTGTGTGTGTGTGTGTGTGTGTGTGTGTGTGTGTGTGTGTGTGTGTGTGTGTGTGTGTGTGTGTGTGTGTGTGTGTGTGTGTGTTTGAACAAGTAAGGTTAGGTTAGGCCTCGCTGTGACCTTCCTGTGACCTTTCTGTGACTAGATTGACCCCTCACTGAATGCTGTGGCCCTGGTGAGGTCACTTGCTGTGGTGTTTGTTTGTTTGTTTGTTTGTTTGTTTGGGGCTGTGGTTTTGTTTCTTCCTTTGAATTCTTTTGTGCTGGTGATGGTGGTGGTGGTGGTGGTGGTGGTGGGGGTGGTGGTAGTAGTAGTAGTACACACACACACACACACACAATCTCTCTCTCTCTCTCTCTCACACACACACACACACACACACACACACACACACACACAGATTCACCAGCTGCTCACAAATTGAGTCATTTCAGAATTATGGCAGTCTGAACATTGTAACAGTCATTTAGAGATTAACCAGACCCTTCACAATCTACCCAGGCCTTCTACAAGTTAACCAGACCCCTCACAAGCTACCCAGGGCTTCCACAGGTTAGCCAGGGCCTTCCCAAGCTACCCAGGGCTTCCACAGGTAAACCAGAGCCATTACAAGCTATCTAGGGCTTCCACAGGTTAAGCAGACCCTTCACAAGCTACCCAGGGGCTTCCACAGGTTAATCAGAGCCTTCACAAGCTATCCAGGGCTTCCACAGGTAAACCAGAGCCATTACAAGCTACCCAGGGCTTCCACAGGTAAACCACACCCTTTACAAGCTACCCAGGGCTTCCACAGGTTAACCAGAGTCTTCAGAAGCTCCCCAAGCATCACCACAATCTTCCCAGAGTCACCACAATCTCCCCAGAGGCTCCACAATCTCCCCAGAGTCACCAGAAGTCCCCCACAGACTCTACAATCCCCCCCAGGGCCTCTACAAGTTATCCCAGTGCACCTCCTTGCTTCTGGCCATATCTTTACCTAGAATAAAGCCAGGTATTAAATCAGATGGCATTTCTGTGTGATGTTCAATGTTACAACAAGAATTTATGGCCCATTTTGACACCTTGCCTTGCTGGTAATGTGACAATACCAGGGTCCCCTCATCTGCGTCCCAGTGCACTGATGGTCCGTTGATGTCCACCCATGGATGGCCGAAGCAGCTGTTGGGGTGCAAAAGGTTAGTGGGGTGTTTTTTGGTGTTTTTTTGGTGTTTTGGTGTGTTGTGGTGTGTTTTTGGGTGTTTCTGGGTGTGTTTTATGAGTGTTTTGGTGTGTTTTGGTGTGTTTTTGGGTGTTTTATGGGTGTTTTGGTGTGTTTTGGTGTGTTTTTTGGGTGTTTTGGTGTGTTTTGGGGTGTTTTTTTTTTTTTTTTTTTTTTTTTGCATAGTGATGATAAGCAACAGTACAGAAACACACAGACTCACACAGCCAACACACAGCCACCAGCACTGCAACACACCCTCAGACACCCACACAGCATCACTCAAACACAGCCACAGACTCACACAGACAACACACAGCCACCAGCACTGCAACACACCTTCAGACACCCACACAGCATCACTCAAACACAGCCACAGACTCACACAGCCAACACACAGCCACCAGCACTGCAACACACCTTCACACCCACACAGCATCACTCAAACACAGCCACAGACTCACACAGATAACACACAGCCACCAGCACTGCAACACACCTTCACACACCCACACAGCATCACTCAAACACAGCCACAGACTCACACAGACAACACACAGCCACCAGCACTGCAACACACCTTCAGACACCCACACAGCATCACTCAAACACAGCCACAGACTCACACAGCCAACACACAGCCACCAGCACTGCAACACATCTTCACACACCCACACGAAGACCACAAACACACACAGCATCACTCGGACACAGCCACAGACTCACCTATAGTACACAGCATGTAGTATAATGCCAGTAAGGTAGCTGATGGCGCACAGGACAGCAGAAATTATGATGAAAGTGTCGTATGATGAAAGTATTTGTCGTCCAGCCAGCAGATCCCCAAGGCAAGCATCACTAGGTTCTCGATGAAGGCTAGGACTAAAAACAACACCTGTGGGGGGGTAGGGGTGAGATAGCAGCGATGGGGGGAAGGGAGGGAGAGAATGAAAAATTTGTGTTAGCTTAAGTCATTGAATACTGCTTCAATATCAAACCTAACATGACTTAACCTAACTTTACGTAACTTAACGTAACTTAACCTAACCCAGCCTGACCTAACCTCACTGCAGCCTCACCTGTATCACTACGGTTGAATGACGACGCGCCCTCTGCTTTTTGACAGCCGAGGGCCTCTCCAACCTGAAGTACACCAGCGTAGAAGCAATGGTGCCAAGGAAAACGTAGAAATATGGACGCAGGTACATGAAAAAACACTGGCAACAGTAAAACGGTGTGCGTACTGGCAACACTGAACTGCGGGTGAAAGAAAACGGGGTCTTTTAATGTGTTGTTGGGTTTTTTTTTTTTGGTTTTTATGGGTTTTTATGGGTGTTTTTGGGTGTTTTGGTGTTTTAGTGTGTTTTTGGGGTGTTTATAGGTGTTTTTTGGTGTTTTGGGTGTTTTTGGAGTATATTTGGATTTTTTTTGGTGTTTTTGGTAATTCTTGGGTGTTTTTGGTGTGTTTTAGGGTGTTTAAAGATGTTTTTGGGTGTTTTGGGCATGTTTTTTGGGTGTTTTGAGGTGTTTTAGGATGTTCTGGGGTGTTTTAGGTATTTTGGGGTGTCTTTTAGGTGTGTTGTGAATTATAGTGTTTGTTTCATAGTGTTTAGCTTGTGTGTGTCCTTGTGTCACCTGCCACACACACACACACACACACACACACACACACACACACACACACACACACACACACACACACACACACACACACACACACTCACCTCTCCTCCAGCTTGAGTTTAAACACCAGCACCACCACAAAGTGTACACCCAACACCACAAACACCTTCCACGTGTGTGCCAGGGTGAACACTGTACAGGCGATGGCGCGGGACACCACCTGCGGACACATTGTTATTATTATTATTATTATTATTATTATTATTATTATTATTATTATTATTATTATTACTACTACTATTATTATTATTATTATTGTTACTATTAATATTTGAAACTCATAATTATACCTAAACACACACACACACACACACACAAACAAAAAATAAATTTATAAATAAATGAATAAATAAGTGAAAAAAAAATTTAAACCCCAAAATTTACTTATAAGATAAAAAACACCATCAAAATTCACAAGCAGATCAAAAAACACCCTTAAACACCCCAAAAAAACACACCAAAAACACCCCTAAACATCCTTAAACACACTAAACACCCCAAAAATAACCAAAAACACCCAAAAACACCCTTAAATATCCCAAAAATACCAAAAAAAACACCCTTTAATACCCAAAAACACCCTTAAATAACCCAAAAACACCCAAAAACACCCTTAAACACCGTTATATACCCAAAAACACCCAAAAACACCCTTAAATATCCCAAAAACACCCAAAAACACCCATTAACATCCTTAAATACCCCCCAAAAAAAAAAACACCCTTAAATACCCCAAAAACACCCTTAAACACCCTTAAACACCCAAAAACACCCAAAAACACCCAAAAAAAACACACACAAAACCCAAAAAAACACTTTCACAAACCCAAACACACTTAAAAACACAAGATACACAATCAAACCGGCCCTAAGAACCGTACCTGGAAGAATATTGCGAACAGGAGGGGCAGTGCACTTAAAATAGTCGGCCCTCCGAGTTTGGAGAACCTGTGGTAGGATGTGAAGGACCAGGTGAGGGACACAAGGGAGATGAGGACAGAGAACACCGGTTTGGAGAGCTGTGTGTTGTGGCCCAGTGGTGACAAAAGACAGGATGCTGCCCAGTGTCACGTCCTTAACCTGTTGTGGGAAAGTTGTGGTGTTAGTTGTGGTTGTAGGAGGAAGAGGAGGAGGAGGAGAAGGGCTGGGGATGATGGAGTGGTTGTCTTGGGTGTTTTTGTGTGTTTTTAGGTGTTTTTGGGTGTCTTGGGGTGTTTTGTGATGTTTTTGGGTGGTTTTGGGTGTTTTGTGGTGTTTTTGGGTGTTTTTAGGGTACTAATGGGTGTTTTTGTAGTTTTTGAGTGTTTTGGGTATTTTTGGGTGTTTTTGGGGTGTTTTTTTGGTGTTTTTGTGTGTTTTGGGATGTTTTTGGGTGTTTTGGGATGTTTTTGGGTGTTTTAGAGGTGTTTTTGGGTGTTTTAGGGTGTTTCAGTTTTTTTTTTGTACTTAAACCAAAACACCCCCACACACCCACAAACACCCACAAACACACACACAAACGCACCTGGTCCAACTCAGTGTAATGCGTCCCAACGATATACAGCTGCAGAATTAACTGAAAGGCCGACTCGAGTGTGGCCTCCATGACGTTGGTGATTGCGACCCTCATCTGCGTGACATGCTTAAGGTCATAATATTTTCTGATCTCCATGTCCCTCATGTGGTGCCGGTAGGTCTTGGTAGGCCCGTAGGGGGGGGGAAGCTGTTGTACGGTTTCGAGTCCACCTGTAAGAGTGCCTGCGTTAGTCCTGGGTGGGTCTGAGGAGATGTACAGTGCGCCTGGTGTTGTTTTTTGGGTGTTTTTGGGTGTTTAATGGTGGTTTTTGGGTGTTTTTGGGGTGTTTTTTGGTGTTAAATGATGGTTTTTGGGTGTTTTGGGGCATTTAAAGGTATTTTTGGTGTTTTTTCACTAGGTTATGTTAATTTAAGGGGTAACTAAATTAGAAAATGGGTGTTTTGAGGTGTTTTTTGGTGTTTTTGGTGTGTTTTTGGGTATGTTTTTGGGTGTTTTGGCTAGGTTAGTTAAGTTAGGGATGGATGAAATAGAAAATGGGTGTTTTTTGGGTGTTTTTACAGTGTTTTTGGGTATTTAAGGGTATTTTTTTAAATTTCTGGGCTAAGTTAAGTCAGGGGTGGATGAAATAGAAAATGGGTGTTTTTGGAGTGTTTCTGGGTGTTTTTGGGGTGTTTGAAGGGGACTGAGTGTTTAAAGGATAAAGGAAAATGAATAAGTGTGTTTGGGTGTGTTTGGGGGTGTTTTGGGTGTGTTTGGAAGTGTTTTTGGGGTGTTTTTGCGGTGTTTGAAGGGGACTGAGCGTTTAAAGGGTAAAGGAAAATGAATAAGTGTGTTTGGGTGTGTTTAGGGGTGTTTTGGGTGTGTTTGGAAGTGTTTTTTTGGTGTTTTTGGGGTGTTTGAAGGGGACTGAGTGTTGGAAGGGTAAAGGAAAATGAATAAGTGTGTTTGGGTGAGTTTTGGACTGTTTTGGTGTTTATGGGGTGTTTTTGGGGTGTTTTGGTGTGTTTTGCGGTGTTTTGTGGTGTTTGGAGGTGAATAACAGTGTTTTTTGGGTGTTTTTAGTGTGTGTGTGTGTGTGTGTGTGTGGTGTGTGTGTGTGTGTGTGTGTGTGTGTGTGTGTGTCAACATCATACCCCCAAAGATTTCAAAATACACACACATACACCCATGCACACAGAAAAATTAAATATATATACATCAAAAGTGTAATAATAATAATAATTATTATAATAATAATAATAATAATAATAATAATAATAATAATAATAATAATAATAGTAGAATATAACAAGCTACTATTGGGGATTTATTTAGTAGTAGTAGTAGTAGTAGTAGTAGTTCTACATAACAATACTAATATACTGAGAGAGAGAGAGAGAGAGAGAGAGGAGAGAGAGAGAGAGAGAGAGAGAGAGAGAGAGAGAGAGAGAGAGAGAGGAGAGAGAGAGAGGAGAGAGAGAGAGAGAGAGAGAGAAATTAAGTAAAAAACAAACAACAACAACAACAACAACAACAACAACAACAACAACAACAACCTAACCTAACCAAACCCCAACCATTTAAAAACGCCCCCAACCTGACCTGACCCAACCCGACCCGACCCGATCCAACCTGACTTGACCCCAGTACCTTGCGCTGTGAAGGGGGGAAGAGTGAGTTGCTGGGCTCAGAGGCAACCCCCCCACTGGCGGGTTGTGCCTCTCTTTGTTATCAACCTGGGGGGGAGAGGGGGGTAGGGGGCAAGGGGGATAGGGGGCAAAGGGGTAGGGGGGGTGTATGTTAGCTTGGGTTAGGTTGGATTACAGGAATTATTACTGTTATTATTGTTATTTTTGTTATCATGGTGTGTGAGAGAGAGAGAGAGAGAGGAGAGAGAGAGAGAGAGAGAGAGAGAGAGAGAGGAGAGAGAGAGAGAGAGAGAGAGTGAGAGAGAGAGAGAGAGAGAGAGAGAGAGAGAGAGAGAGAGAGAGAGAGAATTTTAAGTAAGTTTTCTCAATATCTACCTTCCCTCCCTCCCTTCCTCTCTCCCTCCTCCTTCTCCTCCTCTTTTAACCTCACACACACACACACACACACACAGAGCTCCCACAAAAATAAATAAATAAATAAATAAAATAAACAAAACAAATAAATAAAAATAAAATAATTAAATAAAAAAAAAAAAAAAAAACACCTATCAACTCAGACTAAAAAAAACCCTATCCACTTGGAAACTCCCACCCAAACACCCTTAAACACTAAAAAACACCTTAAAATATACAAAACACCCAAAAAAACCATTCCAAAAACACCCAAGAACACCCCTGAACACCCCAAAAACACACCAAACACCCCAAAAATATTGAAAAACACCCCAAAACAAACCAAAACACACCCAAAAAAACACCCAAAAACACCCCACACACCCAAAAACACCCCAAAACACCCCAAAACATCCAAAACACACCAAAACACCCCCAAACACACCCAAAAAGCACCAAAAACAAACCAAAAACATCCCAAAACGCACACATTCACCCCAAAGCACCCCATAGACAGTACATACCCCAACCTCCTGCATCTGACGCACTGTGACGTTCATGTGCTTCATCTGCGCGTAAGTATTTTCGAGGTACGCCATGACGGGGGCCGGGGGGGTGAGAAATATGAGCGTTTACAACGATACACGCAGAAACGAAGGTAGCAGTTTGAAAATGGGAAAGATATCTTGCTGCGTCACATGAATGTACAGATTCCAAGTGGACAACAGGGTAATTGGCAACAGGATGAAGAAAACGGTGAGTAGGAAATTGATCTTGTCTGGGTTGTCTGTTAGGTTGGCGAGGAATCCTTCTGCTTCCTGGGAGAGAGAGGGAGAGAGAGGGAGGGAGACATTGAGGGGTTTTTAGAGAGATGGGTAAATGTGTGTGTGTGTGTGTGTGTGTGTGTGTGTGTGTGTGTGTGTAGGGTGTTTTTTTTGTGTTTTGGGGTGTTTTTGTGTGTTTTGGATGTTTTAGAGTGCTTTTTGGGGTACTTTTCAGTGTTTTTTTGTGTGTTTTTCAGTGTTTTTGTGTGTTTTTTAGTGTTAGTGGGGCAATTTTTGAGTGTTTTTGTGGGTGTTTTGTGAGTTTTTGTGGGTTTTGTGTGTTTTTGTGGGTTTTTGAGTGTCTTTTTTGTGTTTTTTGTGTGTTTTTGGACATCTTGAGATGTTTTATGAGATGTTTTGGGGTGACAAAATGTGTTTCTGGGTAATTTGGGTGTTTTTTGGGGTGTTACTGTTTGTATGTGGCTGTCTGGGGTGTGTTAGTATGTGTTTCTTGGTGTTTCTTGTGTGTTTTTGGATGGTAAAGTGTGTTTAAGTATCATTTGAGTGCATTTTGAATTTATTTCAGCCTTTTACATATAGTTCAACAAACAAACACACACACGCACTCACCTCCTCCTCGCCATCCACCAGCACCACCATCTCCTCGGAGAGGGAATGATTAGCACTCGTCATGTTCCTCGTCCCCACCACATCAGAGTCATTGATGCTCTTCAGGTAATCTTGATGGTACTCCACTGCCAGCAGAATGTCGGTGTACACGTCTAGGTAGTAAAAAACCGACGGAAGCAGAAAACAAGAGAGAAAGAACCAAAAATTCCAGCAGTGGCGTTGTGCTCTCATCGACTCGTACATGGCCTGCAGCTGAGCGCGGGCCTTCGAACTGGCCTCTGTCGTTCCCAGTTGCACGCAAAGACACATCTCCGCGCTAGGCTTGGTTGAGTGCAGGAGCTTCTCGCACTCCAGCACGCACACCACTGCGTTGTCGTACTGCCCCAAGTTGTTCCGTTCGGTGTAAAATTGCAGGAGTGTTTCGCCATTTGTCGCCTTGCAATGCACCTTGCGGACCAGGCTGTACTCGAGGAACCGCTGCACAATGTCGTACCTGTGGGGTTGCTTTGGTTAGGTTAGGTTTGGTTTGGTTCAGTTTGGGGTGTTTTTTGGTGTTTTTTTTTGGTGTTTTTTGTTGAATTAAAGTCTTTTTGGGGTTAAAAGTGTTTCTGGGTGTTTTGAAGTGTTTTTTGCTGAGTTGAAACGTTTTTGGGTGTTTTGGGGTTTTAAAAGTGCGTTTTTGTGTTTTTTGGGTGTTTTTGTTGAGTTGGTGTTTTTGTTTGGATGTGGAGTTTTAAAGATGTTTTTTTTGTTGTTTTTGTTAAGTTAAAGTGTTTTGGGGTGTTTTTTGGGGTTTTGAAGGGTGTTTTTGGGTGTTTTTGTTAAGTTGAAGTGTTTATGGTTATTTTTTAGGGTGTTTTAGGGAGTTTTGGTTAAATTAAAGTGTTTATGGGTGTTTTTGGTTTTTTTTGTGGTTTTAAAGTGTTTTTGTGTGTTTTTGTTAAGTTGAAGTGCTCATGGTTATTTTTTTGGGGGGTTTTAAAGGGTGTTTTTGGGTGTTGTTGGAGTTTTTGTTAAGTTAAAGTGTTTTATGAGTGGTTTTTGTGGTTTTAAGGGGGTGTTTTTGGGTTTTTTTGTTAAGATAAAGTGTTTATGAGTGGTTTTTGTGGTTTTAAAGGGTGTTTTTGGGTGTTTTTGTTAAGATAAAGTGTTTATGAGTGGTTTTTGCAGTTTTTAAAGGGTGTTTTTGGTGTTTTTTTTTTTGGGTTTTAAAGGGTGTTTTTTTTTGTGTGTGTTTTTGATAAGTGCAAGAGTATTATGTGTTGTTCTGTAGTGATCCTAATCTTCCTTCTCCTGCTCTTTTACAAACCCTAAGCCTCCACCTCCTCCCTCACTCTTCTTCTTCTTCCTCCTCCTCCACCTCCTCCTCTTCCTCCAACTGTACAAATTCTAAATCTCTTTCTCCTCCTGTTATAAGCTCTAAACCTCCACTCCTCCTCCTCCTCCTCTTCCTGTACAAATTCTAAATCTCTTTCTCCTCCTCTTATAAGGTCGAGACCTCCACTCCTCCTCCCTCACTCACTCACTCACTCACTCACTCACTCACTCCTCCTCCTCCCTCACCTGCTGGCATTGATGGCGTAGTAAACAGGCGTAATAACCGATCTTATCGCAGCGGTTAATATCAACGTTCCGCTCCTCCTCCAGCTAGGACGTCATCAGGAGCATATCAATTACCGTCACATTTCCGTTCTTGGCCGCCATGTGCAGAGCTGACCCCCCCGCGGTTGTCGACGAGGTTCAGACGTGTGCCAGCATTAATCAGCTGTTGAACGCAGGCCAGCTGGTTGTTCCGGATTGCGACAAACAGCGGGGTTTCGCCTTGGTTGTTGCGTACGTCTGGTGATACCTTGAGGTTGTGAGGTTAGGTTAGTTTGGGTTGTGTAGGGGTAATAACACTCCAAAACATCCCAAAACACCCTTAAATATCCCTAAAACATACCAAAAACATCACAAAACACCCTTAAATATCCCTAAAACATACCAAAAACATCCCAAAACACCCTTAAATATCCCCAAAACATACCAAAAACATCCCAAAACACCCTTAAATATCCCCAAAACATACCAAAAACATCCCAAAAACACCCTTAAATATACCCAAAACATACCAAAAACATCCCAAAACACCCTTAAATATCCCCAAAACATACCAAAAAACATCCCAAAACAACCCTTAAATATCCCTAAAACATACCAAAAACATCCCAAAACACCCTTAAATATCCCTAAAACATACCAAAACACCTTAAATATCCCTAAAATATACAAAACATCCCAAAACACCCTTAAATATCCCCAAAACATACCAAAAACATCCCAAAACACCCTTAAATATACCCAAAACATACCAAAAACATCCCAAAACACCCTTAAATATCCCCAAAACATACCAAAAACATCCCAAAACACCCTTAAATATCCCTAAAACATACCAAAAACATCCCAAAACACCCTTAAATATCCCTAAAACATACCAAAACACCTTAAATATCCCTAAAATATACAAAACATCCCAAAACACCCTTAAATATCCCCAAAACATACCAAAAACATCCCAAAAACACCCTTAAATATCCCTAAAACATACCAAAAACATCCCAAAACACCCTTAAATATCCCTAAAACATACCAAAACCACCTTAAATATCCCTAAAATATACAAAACATCCCAAAACACCCTTAAATATCTCCAAGACATACCAAAAACATCCCAAAACACCCTTAAATATCCCTAAAACATACCAAAAACATCCCAAAACACCCTTAAATATCCCTAAAACATACCAAAACACCTTAAATATCCCTAAAATATACAAAACATCCCAAAACACCCTTAAATATCCCCAAAACATACCAAAAACATCCCAAAACACCCTTAAATATATCCAAAACATATCAAAAACATCCAAAAACACCCTTAAATATCCCCAAAACATACCAAAAACATCCCAAAACACCCTTAAATATCCCTAAAACATACCAAAAACATCCCAAAACACCCTTAAATATCCCTAAAACATACCAAAACACCTTAAATATCCCTAAAATATACAAAAGATCCCAAAACACCCTTAAATATCCCCAAAACATACCAAAAACATCCCAAAACACCCTTAAATATCCCTAAAACATACCAAAAACATCCCAAAAAACCCTTAAATATCCCTAAAACATACCAAAAACATCCCAAAAACACCCTTAAATATCCCTAAAACATACCAAAACACCTTAAATATCCCTAAAATATACAAAACATCCCAAAACACCCTTAAATATCCCCAAAACATACCAAAAACATCCCAAAACACCCTTAAATATCCCTAAAACATACCAAAAATATCCCAAAACACCCTTAAATATCCTAAAAACATACCAAAAACATCCCAACACACCCTTAAATATCCCCAAAACATACCAAAAACATCCCAAACACCCTTAAATATCCCTAAAACATACCAAAAAACATCCCAAAACACCCTTGAATATCCCTAAAACATACCAAAAACATCCCAAAACATCCTTAAATATCCCCAAAACATACCAAAAACATCCCAAAACATCCTTAAACACCCAAAAAACAACCTTAAACACCCCAAAACACCCTTTAAACACTCCAATAACATCCCAAAACACCCTTAAATATCCCCAAAACATACCAAAAACATCCCAAAACATCCTTACACACCCAAAAACAACCTTAAACACTCCAAAACACACCCTTTAACACTCCAAAACACACCCCAAACACCGCAAAACACATTCAAACCACACCCTAAAGCACCCTTAAACTACCAAAACTATCCGCAAACCACTGCAAACATCCCAAAAACACTTTTAACCATCCCCAAAACACCCAAAACTACCCCAAAAAACACTGCAAACACTCCAAAAACCACCAAAAAAAACACACCAAATTTCCCTAAACATCCAAAAAACACCCCCAAAAAAACACACTAACCTCCGCAAACACACCCCAAACACTACAAACACCCCCAAAAACACCCCAAAAAGCCCCTAAGCACACCTTCAGGGACAGAAGCCGATGCATCATGTTCGGGTAGCCTTGCTGGGCAGCCAGGTGGAGCAGGGTGAAGCCGTCTGACCTGGCCGCGTCAAGAGAACACACGGCAGTTTCTTCAATGACCCGAACTATGCAGAGACCAACCTCCTCACGAGATATTATCCTCCAGTCCTTGTCTGTTGGGTTAGGTTAGGTTAGGTTAGGTTAGGTTACGTTAGATTGGGTTGGGTTAGGTTAGGTTAGGTTAGGTTAAGCTAGGTTACGTTAGGTTAGGTTAGATTAGGTTAGGTTAGGTTAGGTTAAGGTAGGTTAGGTTAGGTTGGGTTAGGTTAGGTTAGGTTAAGTTACGTTATGTTAGATTGGGTTAGGTTAGGTTAGGTTAGGTTAGGTTAAGCTAGGTTAGGTTAGGTTAGGTTAGGTTAAGCTAGGTTAGGTTAGGTTAGGTTAGGTTAGGTTAGGTTAAGCTAGGTTAGGTTAGGCTAGGTTAGGTTAGGTTAAGCTAGGTTAGGTTAGGTTAGATTAGGTTAGGTTAGGTTAGGTTGGGTTAGGTTAGGTTAGGTTAGGTTAGGTTAGGTTAGGTTAGGTTAGATTGGGTTAGGTTGGGTTAGGTTAGGTTAGGTTAGATTGGGTTAGGTTAGGTTAGGTTAGGTTAGGTTACGTTAGGTTAGGTTAGGTTAGGTTGGGGTTACGTTAGGTTAGGTTAGGTTGGGTTAGGTTAGGTTAGATTAGGTTAGGTTAGACTGGGTTAGGTTAGGTTAGGTTAAGCTAGATTAGGTTAGGTTAGATTGGGTTAGGTTAGGTTAGGTTAGGGGGTGTCTCTCTCTCTCTCTCTCTCTCTCTCTCTCTCTCTCTCTCCCTCTCTCTCTCTCTCTCTCTCTCTCTTACTCTCAATACATACTCAATCTCTCTCTCTCTCTCTCTCTACCTCACAAACACACAAACTTTGTCTCTCTCTCTTTTTTTATGTTTCTGTCTATATATTCCTCTCTCTCTCTCTCTCTCTCTCTCTCTCTCTCTCTCTCTCTCTCTCACCTTCAGCAGAAAGAGAGGCGTTCTCCTGCAGCAGGGTGTTGACAATACTAGTGTGGCCGGCAAAGGTGGCCAGCCCCAGTGGAGTGCAGCCCAACCGATTACAAGCATCCACCTGTAGAAGAGGCGGTGGTGGTGGTAGTAGTGGTGGTGGTGGTGGTGGTGGTTGAAACAGTGAACATGGCTGAACAAACTGTCTCTCTTGTGGATGTCAACAAAACTAAGTTAATTTGTGTTTTTTTCAGTTGAATGATGAAATGTAATTGTTTATGAAGGGCAGGTAAGTTTGGTTTACTGTGCTGGTCAGGGGGGCTAGGTGGGGGGCAGTCAAGGGTGCCAACATAACACAAGGGTCTCACTAAAAGCCTTTCTTCCTTCTAGTTGAAATGGCAAGGGTTTTCAAGGGTTGTTTTTAAGGTTCTAGTGACAGATTAACAAGATTTCTACATTCAAAAGGCTCTATTTGAAGTGGCAAGGGTTTGCAAGAGTGTTTTTAAGGTTCTAGTGACAGATTAACAAGATTTCTACATTCAAAAGGCTCTATTTGAAGTGGCAAGGGTTTGCCAAGAGTGTTTTTATGGTTCTAGTGACAGATTAACAAGATTTCTACATTCAAAAGGCTCTAGTTGAAGTGGCAAGGGTTTTCAAGGGTGTTTTTAAGGTTCTAGTGGCAGATTAACAAGATTTCTACATTCAAAAGGCTCTAGTTGAAGTGGCAAGGGTTTTCAAGAGTGTTTTTATGGTTCTAGTGACAGATTAACAAGATTTCTACATTCAAAAGGCTCTAGTTGAAGTGGCAAGGGTTTTCAAGGGTGTTTTTAAGGTTCTAGTGGCAGAATTAACAAGATTTCTACATTCCAAAGGCTCTAGTTGAAATGGTGAGGGTTTTTCAAGGGTGTGTTTTTAAGGTTCTAGTGGCGAGATTAACAAGATTTCTACATTCCAAAGGCTCTAGTTGAAATGGTGAGGGTTTTCAAGGGTATTTTTTAAGGTTCTAGTGACAGATTAACAAAGATTTCTACATTCCAAAGGCTCTAGTTGAAGTGGCAAGGGTTTTCAAGGGTGTTTTTAAGGTTCTAGTGACAGATTAACAAGATTTCTACATTCCAAAGACTGTGTAGTTGAAGTGACAAGGGCTTTCAAGAGTATTTTTAAGGTTCTAGTGGCAGAATTAACAATATTTCTACATTCCAAAGGCTCTACTTGAAGTGACGAGGGTTTTCAAGAGTATTTTTACAGTTCTAGCGACAGATTAACAACACTTCTGCATTATCAACCCCCCCTCTCTCTCTCTCTCCCCCACACACTCACAGACAAGCCCCGAACAAGGAGGTCAACCACCAGGTCCATCGTAACCCTTCGATGCCGCCCAGTGGAGAGAGAGTTGATCCCACGTGGAACTTCAAAATAGGCTCCACCCGTTCCAGTCCTCTCTCGGTGCCTGTGTGGAGGGTTTGGATTGCATTAAAAAGGGTCCAAAGGGGGTTTTAAGGGTTCTAATCCTATTCAAGGGGGAGTTTTTAGGGGTTCTGATCCTATTTAGGAAAGTTTAAGGGGTTCTGAATCTGTTTTTTCAGTCTGTAAAGGGAGTTAGAAGCGTTATTATTACTTCCTGTGCCTAAACAAGGGGATGTACTCATGCTAAAAATGGTCGTTTAATCCTATACTTGCGCTTATAGATGAGATAGGAGGGTAATAGAGAGGTTTCGGCTGTGTTTAATCCCATTCCTACATCCTATAGATGACATGAAGGGGAGTGAATTTGTGATATATAGGGTAATAATGAGGTTTTAATGGTGTTTAAATCCTATTACTGTGCTTATAGATGAGATAGAGGATAATAAAGAAGTTTCGGCTGTGTTTAATCCCATTCCTACGTCTATAGATGACATAAACCTAACCTAACCTAACCTGACATATTCTCACCTCTCACGAACTTGTACCATTCACGGCCACCTTCCATACCTTTCTCCCCTTAAAGATTGAATCACGCTCCTTTCACTCTTCACTTTAGCATTCATTATCATTCGTCTTGTCAACCGCTGCTGCTTCACATACGCTGTCCATGCATTCTGATACTCATTCTCTGCCTCATCGCTTTCATGCCTCTTTTTCCTCAGCCATCTACACTGTCTACTCATTCTCTTTCGCTCCCTTCCTAGCTGCTCTGATTTCATCATTCCACCATGGTTTACATACATTCTTTCTTCTACCTACTCTCACAAACCCCTATCTGGTTCTCAGCAGCACCCCTCACGTCCTCAACCAGTTTCTCATTCAGATGCTCCACGTCATGCACACTTTCGTCGTCCCAGCTTCTCTCAGCTCAGATCAACCTGAAAGTTCTCCCACCCTACATCTCTCAGTCTCCACTTCTTTTCTTCTTACTTGCCACTTTCACTTCATTCCCACCCTGCATCAAGCACCTCCACAACTAGCATGTTGTGATCAGACACAATATCAACCAAACCATCCTCATCTATCCACATGTGCGACACAATTTCACGCATTCTTCCATTCACCAACATGTAGTCAATTGGCCGATTCCTGTTCTCTTGCAGCTCCAAGTCACCACGCCCCCTCAGCCAAAGTAACATTCAGATTTTCCAGCCCCAGTTCATCAAGGAACTCTCCAAGCATTTCACCATTCCTGTTCACCTGTTCCCCCCAGTATTCCCACATGTGCATTCATGTCACCCATAACTAGCACTCTCTCCTCTCCATGCTCTCTCACAACTTTCTTAAGTATGTCATACTTCCTCCTATTTTCCCTCTCTGCTCTTTCACCCATGACAGTCATGTACGCTACCACTAGTACCACCTTCTCTGGTCTGCCACGACCATCCATGCATTCCACTCTGACTGCAAGCACATCCTCACTACTTGTACACTCCCCCACATCAATCTCCTCTACTTTCAGTCCTCTTTCCTTTCTTGTAGAGTAGGGCTACGCCTCCTCCCAGTGTTTCCTGTGCCTTACGCCCCTTTCCAATCATAACGTACTCGCATCCCCTCCATTCGTACATCATCTCTCAGGTGAGTCTCAGTGAGCCCGACTGAGGTCAAACCTCCACTCCCTGAGCTCCTTGCATACATCCTCAAACTTGCCCACACCCCATCCTCTCACATTCATACAGCCAATCTTCACACATTTACTTGCCTGGTTAGTCTCTTTTCTTTCATGTTTGCTGACATCAGTGGGTCCTCCTCGTCATGCGTCGTCCACACAACACACCTGCCTCGCCCCTCATCCACTCGGCCAGTCGACGTCCTAGCCTCTCATTCACGTTGTGGTTGAGGTGGACCCCGTCTCTCCCGAAGAATTTGTCCTGGTCAAGGATCCCATCCATGTCCAGGAAGCTCACGTTGCCCTTCTTCTCTGTCATCCATTCCATCTTGACCTTCATGAGTTCCATGCATATCTTGCGGTTCGTTTCTCTTCTGACCCTCTCATGCTGCACTCCTTCCCGTGGGCGCTGCAGGACCCCCCACCACAGCCACACACATCTTCTCTTCTGCTGCCCTCACTGCTTCTATCACTTCCTTTACTGTGTCTTCAGCACTTGCCTCTACTAAGTTGTTGCCTCCTCCTTGGACAACTAGCAGGCTTCTCTCTTCCATTTCTTGCACTTCTTCCTTGACTTTCCTCTTGACGTCTTGAATCTTAGCACCTCCCATGCTGGTGCACTCAATTTCCCTTCTCACAAAGTCGGGGAGTCTTCCTTACCATGCTGTCTCCAATGACACGTAGTGGGGCTTTCTTGATTACCATTCTCTTCTTCCTTGGGCGTCTGTCTGTTCTGGCCACTTCCACCACTTCTTGCTGGTCTTTTCTTTCTTCAGTCTTCGTCGTCTGTGCTTCTGCCTCTTTCATCAGGTTTTCTGTCTGGGTGCTCTGCTCCACTCTCTCTTCTTTTTCTTCATCCTGGTTCCTCAATTCATTGAGGCTCTTGCTCAGGCATTCCCTGCAGAGGAACACGCAGAAGCTCGAATCCCAGCGCCTTCATGTTGGCCTCCCTCATGCCCACACAGGCTACATGGAACCAGGTCATGCATCTCTCGCAGTGCCACAGCCCTTTCGCCTGTTCGCCACACTCTCCTCGCATGAACCACACGCGCTCATCACCATTTTCAGGGTATTTCAGCACACAGGCAAGAGAAACAAACCACAAAACTCAGAGAAAACTCAGAGAGCAAGGCAAAGCCACTTGTACACACTCGGAGCGCGAGGGGGCCCATTGTTATCTCGATCTTGATCTTGATGGTACAGGTGGCAGAGGATCACTCCTGAGCCAGGCCTTTGGATCGGCAACTCCTGTAGAAAGGGGGAAAAAAAAAAAAAAAAGAGAAACGAACAGCATCCTCTATCCTAATTGTTCA
>NW_026973708.1:52500-82500 GCF_035594125.1 Scylla paramamosain
ACCGTTCGTCATATCTGTCCGAGTTTCTTGGTCGGCGTACTCTTTTGTGTGGTGTTCCTGTCACATAGAACATGTTCTCATCTGACCACACTACTCTTCTCCACTTCTCTAATGGCCAGTCTTTATGGTCCTGAGCAAATCTGACTCTTTTAGCTTTGTGGGCGGGTGTAAGCAGTGGTTTCTTTGCAGCACGGTAACTTTTCATGTCGAGGTCCTCCAGTGTCCGCCGCTGTATTGTCCTTATGGAGACATGTGTCAGCAGATCAGGGTAATTTTGTTTAATTTCTCTTCCTGTGAGGAATGGCGAGACACTTAGCTGACGCTTAATCAGTGTCAGTGTCCTCTTTGATAAAATACGGCTGCGTCCAGGGGCAGTTTTCTTCACTGGTGCTAATTTTCCGGTATTGTCTCTGCATCGCTTCAACCAGCGTTGTACTGTTCTTAGTGGGAGTCCTGTCTCCTTTGAAATATGCTTAGAGCCAAAACCACCCTTCCGGAGTGAGTCAATAAGGGCTATATTGACTGGGGATATTTGATGTTTACGTGCCATTGACACTTAAGTTTCCACACCAATATGAAAGAGAACGAAGAAAACTGACACACTGTGCGGGGGAGCGGGGTAAGCAAGTGTACTTCCTTACGTGAGCAAGTGACAACTGAGTGATAATTTTTTGAAGTGTGACGGTTGATAGATGTTTAAAGAGCCGGCCTATGTTGCCACTTCTAGATATTAGCCACATTCTTTTCAAATGAGCTACAGTTCTTCCCGCGCTATGAGATACGGGTTTGTTTATAATGCGCGCCACTTTCATTGGCGGCTGGGTGTATATTGGTGTCAAATAACTAGGTTTCCTCTATATTAAGTAATTAGTGAGTTGTCATTAAGATACTTTGGAGATTAGATGAAATGTAACAATAATTGAATTTGGAAGTGTCACAAATCAGCAGTGGGCATATTAGTTGTCATATCATTGGTGTGATTTTGTTTTTTGCCTACTATCAGTTACTCTGGTTTGTTTGTTGACTATTGCCTTCTTTTTAAGACTATTTGTGAACTTTTACATTCATTCTGATATCTCAACATTCACAAGAGGTATGCAATTTTGTTCCACAAGCTTGCCAAGCCTGGCACTATTTTGTTTGACAAAACCACTGCTCCCAAGAAATAGGAAAGGTGTTTCCATGAAAGATGATGACAGAAAAACCATGAATCTTCTCTACCCATAACCAAAGTGCATTTTGTCACACAAACTTACCAAGCATGAAATCAGTTTGGATGATGCACTAAAGCATGTTTGTATTATATGCATCTGAACCCATGATTTGTTTAGTTTGACTTTGTTTCAAACTCAGACTTATGATTTCATGCATGTCAACTAAGGTTACCAAGCTGTGCTTGACTGGTCTAGGTTAGCTGACAATCAAAGAACATCTTGGGATGAAATGTAAAGTGATTGCTGTAATTGGGTGAAATGTTTGAACAAACCAAAAAAGAATGCAATAGTGAAGGTTTTGAAGTGTGCAGTAAGAAGAAGCCCAGAATTCAGAAGTGAATAATGGAGATACCAGTGGTAGGAAAAAAATAAATAAAAAGACTGATGTGAAGGTGGGTAGGTGACTTGAAGCTTTGTACTCACTCACCATTAAACTTTAGTCCACCAGACTTTGGAGGTAGCTCAATATATCTACTTTGGAGGTAGCTGAATATATCTACTTTGGAGGTAGCTGAATATATCTACTTTGGAGGTAGCTGAATCACTGATAAGTACAATGCCATGGTTTCTGAACAATGCTACCATGATTTTACCTTAACTAAAACTGTTATATATATATATATATATATATATATATATATATATATATATATATATATATATATATATATATATATATATATATATATATATATATATATATATATATATATATATATATATATATATATATACAGTGGAACCTTGGTTCTCAAACTTAATTTGTTCCTGAATGCTGTTCAAAATCCAAAATGTTCGAAAAACAAAAACTTTCCTCATAGGAATCAATGTAAAATGGATTAATCTGTTCGTAGACACCAGTCTACACTGTCTTAGCAGTTTATGACAGATGCTCCCAAACCAAGATGGCTACTTCACAACATTTCCAGCTCACAAATTATTTATACAAAGGATGTAATGAATGGCACAGAAAGGATGTAACGCAGTGATACAGAACTCATCAGAAGATACTGTTTAGACTGATGTAGTGAGGGAAGCTTTACAGAGGGACACAGAGAGGACCAACCCAGTTACTGCTAAAATGAAGGTGATCATAACACTTAGACATCTTGCTGTTGGGAAAAGCCACAGGAAAAATTTAGTTGTGCAGTAGTGAAAGGGTTGGGGATCACTAAGAGAGCCACAGGTGGCTTGGGATTATTCCTCAGTGGCAAAAACTGTTTGTTTACATCAAGGCTTTTTCAACGGGATCACATTTACCTTATTTCAAAGATTGAATTACTGTCTTACACTGAGTTTCTCCTCCAAATATATAAAAATGAAGTAGATATTTATAGAAACTGTAAATTAATAATAAACAGCAGCTTTTGCTACATCTTTTAATATTAAAAATCAAATAACTTGTTATAGAACTGAATTACAGTACTGCAACCAAACCAATAATGAGTTAAAAATTTTGTTCAAAAACTTAATTGTTTGAGAAGGGAGGCATTTGGTAAGCAAAGTTTCACTGTGTGCATATATATATATATATATATATATATATATATATATATATATATATATATATATATATATATATATATATATATATATATATATATATATATATATATATATATATATATACACTCAACCCCCAGCTATCGCGAGAAATTGGTCCCTTAACATCGCCGTGATAGCTAAAAACGCGATAGCCATTGTTAAGAATACATAGGAAAAAAAAAAATTGTTCGTGGCCCGCCAGAGTAGCAACACAATTCAATATATTGGCACCTTTTTTTTTTTCCCTCATCTCACCATGATTTATAGATCAGTCTTGAGGAGGACATGATTTGAGCTTCGCACAGCATTATGTCCAGCACTATCACTAGTGAGGTTCATATGTGCCTTAATGTGGTCCTTCTTAAGGTAAATACCTCTCACTGTAGACTCGTTGATGCCGAACTTAGCGCCCACTGAACTTTTACTTTGTCCACTCTCGATCAATTTCACTATCTCATATTTCACAGCATATGTAAGGTTCTTCCTCTTCTTGATTTCTTTCCCAGGCGCCGCTGTTGCCTTTCGCTGGGTCGGGTTGGGTGGTAGCGATCTCCCTGGGTGGCCAGGAGGGGGAGTAGAGGCCATTGTCCCGAGATACACACGCGTGACCTTGAGATTCACCACGGCATGTGCCACTCAGTCAACTGTGGCGGGAGGGACTAGAGGGATGGGGGAGCGGGGAGAGTGGCTGGATAAGGAAGCGGGAGTGTGCAAGCCAATCACGGCCTAATATGTCAGTCAAATTCAGCCAATTAGCAAGCGAATCTGGCCAAGAAATATGACGTAGCTGTCACGTGAACATCCTGGACATACAGTATAACGACTCATGGGCCGCGATAGCTCCACTAGGATTCGCGTTAGCCCATTTAATGTGTTTTTTATTGTTCCCGTGATAGCTTTAAACCGCGTTAGCAAAACCCGCTATAGCTGGGGGATAAGTGTATATATATATATATATATATATATATATATATATATATATATATATATATATATATATATATATATATATATATATATATATAGAAAGAGTGGTATTAATTGTTTTTGTAAAAAGGCTTGAGTTGTGATGCTTTTGTATAAGTTACTTCTTCATTCAGACATGGGAAGAAAAAAAAAGAAAAAAAGCATGATTAGCATACAGACCAAAGCTGGAAACAACTACAGGAATAAAATGACATGGGTAGGATGCATCATGCACCAAACAGATAGTAAATAAGCAATAAAAAAACAGAATAGTAACGTGAAAACAACAAAAGGCTTTTTTTATGAAGAGGTGACCAAACAGTTGCAGCATATTCCAGTCTGGGAAGAATCATAGATTCATCCATGTAAGTAAATCCTCTTTACATCTTTCTCAGTAACTCATAGGTTCCCCTGACAACATTATTTATAGTGTGTGTGTGTGTGTGTGTGTGTGTGTGTGTGTGTGTGTGTGTGTGTGTGTGTGTGTGTGTGTGTGTGTGTGTGTGTGTATTTACCTAGTTGCATTTGCCTATCTGTGGTATACGGGAAGTTTCTATATCTACTATCATCCAACTTGGCCTTGAAATCATGAATCAAACTTCCATGAACCACATCTTTTTCCAAGCTATTCCATGTTTCTACTACTCTTTGAGGAGAGCTGTTTTTTTTTTCATTTATTTATTTTTTATAATATTCCTTTTACAGGTGGACTTTTCAACTTCTTTCCATGTCCTCTTGAATCTTTTACATCCTGTGTTATCAAATCCTGCTGGTCCACTTTTTTCTGATCCAGTTATCAGCCTATACACTGCAACTGGGTCTCCTCTCTCTCTCTATTGATCCAACATCTGTAGATTCAACCTTGTCAGTCTCTCCTCATATGATAAGTCTTGAAGTCTTGGAACCAACTTTGCTGGTAGGAGGGTGAGAACTGTCTGGTGTTGTGAGAGTTAGCTCAGCTACTGGCCCAGAAGCTGGAGCTCCGAGCAAAGGTTTATAAAAGGTACAGATGTGATGAAGATAATTAGTTATTTAATTCAGGTTTTAATTGTTTGATATAAATAGCTTCCAATATTGTAATGTCTGTGTGAGCATCTGCTTTATGTAATATTCTGAAGTCTTTTTCTGAAAGAAGGGTGGTCATGTTCGTGTGGGTGTGTTCTTATTGCAGAGAAAGGGGGATGAGCTAGTTGTTTTTGTATACATGTCAAATTATCTTTATGTTCACTAGTTCTATGGGTGAGATTCCTCTTGGTTTCTCCAATATATTGAGTCTTACAGCTTGGACAGTCAAATTTATAAATGAAGTTGGAGATGTGTCTAGTAGGAATGTTATCTTCAAATTTAGAGAAAGAGGTAATAGTAAAGTTATTAGTGAAGATGAAATTGGATTTAGTGTCAAGGTATTGTGTTTTAAATATGATACTTAGTCTTTTTCTAATAGTATAACTAAGGTGGCCATAGTAAAGCAATTTCATGTATTTCTTAGGTGTAATCTGGATGTCATTAGAGGAAGGCTTATTGAGTTTACTACCTAGAGAGTTATAGATAGAATTATTGATGATGCTTAGTGGAAATCTGTTATTATGGAAAAAAAAATCCTTAAAAATGGATCTCATAAGAACATAAGAACATAAGAAATAAGGGAAGCTGCAAGAAGCCATCAGGCTTCTATGTGGCAGTCCCTGTATGAAATATACCTATCTATTTCCACCTATCATCCATAAATCCATCTAATCTCTTAAGGTTCCCTAATGTGTTAGCACTAGCAGTCTGATTACTGAGACTGTCCATTCATCTACCACTCTATTTGAGAACCAATTTATTCCTATCTCTTTCTTAAACCTAAATTTTTCAAGCTTGAACCCATTATTTCTTGTTCTGTCCTGGTTGCTGATCCAAAGAATTTTGCTTACACACCCCTTGTTATAACCCTTATACCACTTAAAGACTTGTATCAGGTCCCCTCTTAATCTACATCTCTCTAAAGAATGTAAATGGTAATTCCTTGTTGGGGAAAGTGATCAGTGGAATTCCAGAAGAGTCAGTACTGGCTCCAGTAATGTTTGCAGTATATATTAATGACATGGTGGAAGGAGTGAACAATTATGTGAGTTTGTTTGCTGATGATACCAAATTACTTAGGAAGGTAAGAAGGGAAGAGGATTGCCAAGCACTGCAGCAGAATTTGAACAGAAGGTGAGAATGGAGTCACAGATGGAAAATGGAATTTAACATCAGAAAATGCAGTATGATGGAATTTTGAAGAGTAAAAAGAGAATATTATGCAACTGTAACATGGGAAACAAAAAGATTAAGAAAACGACAATGGAAAAGGACTTTGGAGTAACTGTATCCAATAATTTATCATCAGAGAAACACACAAACAGGATTATAGGTGAAACTTACAATCTTGTGAGGAACATAAAAGTAGCATTCAGATATCTAGATGAGGAAATGATAAAACTTATTGTAACTATGATATGCCCAAAGTTGGAATATGCAGCAATAGTATGGTCACCAGATACAAAAATGGAAATAAATAAATTGAAGAGGATTCATCAGCAAACAAACTCACATAATTGTTCACTCCTTCCACCATGTCATTAATATATACTGCAAACATTACTGGAGCCAGTACTGACTCTTCTGGAATTCCACTGATCACTTTCCCCAACAAGGAATTACCATTTACATTCTTTAGAGAGATGTAGATTAAGAGGGGACCTGATACAAGTCTTTAAGTGGTATAAGGGTTATAACAAGGGGTGTGTAAGCAAAATTCTTTGGATCAGCAACCAGGACAGAACAAGAAATAATGGGTTCAAGCTTGAAAAATTTAGGTTTAAGAAAGAGATAGGAATAAATTGGTTCTCAAATAGAGTGGTAGATGAATGGACAGTCTCAGTAATCAGACTGCTAGTGCTAACACATTAGGGAGCCTTAAGAGATTAGATGGATTTATGGATGATAGGTGGAAATAGATAGGTATATTTCATACAGGGACTGCCACATAGAAGCCTGATGGCTTCTTGCAGCTTCCCTTATTTCTTATGTTCTTATGTTCTTATGAGATCAATTTTTTAAGGATTTTTTTTTCCATAATAACAGATTTCCACTAAGTATCATCAATAATTCTATCTATAACTCTCTAGGTAGTAAACTCAATAAGCCTTCCTCTAATGACATCCAGATTACACCTAAGAAATACATGAAATTGCTTTACTATAGCCACCTTAGTTATACTATTAGAAAAAGACTAAGTATCATAATTATTTAAAACACAATACCTTGACACTAAATCCAATTTCATCTTCACTAATAACTTTACTATTACCTCTTTCTCTAAATTTGAAGATAACATTCCTACTAGACACATCTCCAACTTCATTTATAAATTTGACTGTCCAAGCTGTAAGACTCAATATATTGGAGAAACCAAGAGGAATCTCACCCATAGAACTAGTGAACATAAAGATAATTTGACATGTATACAAAAACAACTAGCTCATCCCCCTTTCTCTGCAATAAGAACACACCCACACGAACATGACCACCCTTCTTTCAGAAAAAGACTTCAGAATATTACATAAAGCAGATGCTCACACAGACATTACAATATTGGAAGCTATTTATATCAAACAATTAAAACCTGAATTAAATAACTAATTATCTTCATCACATCTGTACCTTTTATAAACCTTTGCTCGGAGCTCCAGCTTCTGGGCCAGTAGTTGAGCTAACTCTCACAACACCAGACAGTTCTCACCCTCCTACCAGCAACTGCACACTAGCTTTGTTTTACTTAGATCTCACTTAGTTTTTCCAACACATATCACTATTGCTTCATATATTATCTTTGCCATTTCTTCTTTTTTTTTTTTTTAGTTAACAATGTGAACCACAGTCATACATATGCTTTTTTTGTTGTTTTTACTTTTTTTTATTGTGCCCCTTCTGTGTTATTATTTTTTTGCTCTTATTTTTCAATTATATTTTTTTTATATTGTATTAAATATAATCATATATTTTTGCCTGAAGATGCCTTCTCTGAAGGTGAAATTACTTTGCAAGTAATAAAGTGAAGAAAAGAAAAAACTGGGTGCTTTCCCTGCTCATCTCTCTCTCTCTCTCTCTCTCTCTCTCTCTCTCTCTCTCTCTCTCTCTCTCTCTCTCTCTCTCTCTCTCTCTCTCTCTCTCTCTCTCTCTCTCTCTCTCTCTCTCTCTCTCTCTCTCTCTCTCTCTCTCTATATATATATATAGAATCTATCCTCAACAGGAAGATTCTTAAACATCTATCACTTCACAACCTTCTATCTGATCGCCAGTATGGGTTCCGTCAAGGCCGCTCTACTGGTGATCTAGCTTTCCTTACTGAGTCTTGGTCATCCTCTTTTAGAGATTTGGTGAAACTTTTGCTGTTGCCTTGGACATATCAAAAGCTTTTGATAGAGTCTGGCACAAAGCTTTCATTTCCAAACCCTCCTCCTACAGTTTCTATCCTTCTCTCTGTAACTTCATCTCAAGTTTCCTTTCTGACCATTCTATTGCTGCTGTGGTAGACGGTCACTGTTCTTCTCCTAAATCTATTAACAGTGGTGTTCCTCAGGGTTCTGTCCTGTAACCCACTCTCTTCTTATTATTCATTAACGATCTTCTAAACCAAACTTCTTGTCCTGTCCACTCCTACGCTGATGATACCACCCTGCACTTTTCCACGTCTTTTCATAGATGTCCAACCCTTCAGGAGGTAAACATATCACGCAGGCAAGTCACAGAACGCTTGACTTCTGATCTTTCTAAAATTTCTGATTGGGGCAGAGCAAACTTGGTATTGTTCAATGCCTCAAAAACTCAATTCCTCCATCTATCAACTCGACACAACCTTCCAAACAACTATCCCCTCTTCTTCAATGACACTCAACTGTCCCCCTCTTCTACACTGAACATCCTCGGTCTGTTCTTTACTTATAATCTGAACTGGAAACTTCACATCTCATCTCTAGCTAAAACAGCTTCTATGAAGTTAGGCGTTCTGAGACGTCTCCGCCAGTTTTTCTCACCCCCCCCCAGCTGCTAACTCAGTACAAGGGCCTTATCTGTCCATGTATGGAGTATGCTTCACATGTCTTGGGGGGTTCCACTCATACTGCTCTTCTAGACAGGGTGGAATCAAAAGCTTTTCGTCTCATCAACTCCTCTCTCTAACTAACTATCTTCAGCCTCTCTCTCACTGCCACAATGTTGCATATCTAGCTGTCTTCTACCACTATTTTCATGCTAACTGCTCTTCTGATCTTGCTATCTGTATGCCTCCCCTCCTTCTGCGGCCTTGCTGCACAAGACTCTTCTTTCTCTCACCCCTATTCTGTCCACCTCTCTAACACAGAAGTTAACCAGTATTCTGAATCATTCATCCCTTTCTCTGGTAAACTCTGGAACTCCCTGCCTGCTTCTGTATTTCTACCTTCCTATGACTTCAATTCCTTCAAGAGGGAGGTTTCAAGACACTTATTCATCAATTTTTGACCACTGCTTTGACGCTTTTATGGGACTGCCATTTCAGTGGGCATATTTTTTTATTGGATTTTTGTTGCCCTTGGCCAGTGTCCTTCCTACATAAAATATATATATATATATATATATATATATATATATATATATATATATATATATATATATATATATATATATATATATATATATATATATATATATATATATATATATATATATATATATATATATTGAAATCTACCTTTTCTTTTTGCTGGAAATTTGCCTGCATTCGCCCTGTTCCCAAAAAACGTGATCGCTCTAATTTCTGAAACTTTTTTTCCTTTATGTGAGAAGGTCACTAGCCAAGAGAAACAAAAACTGGAAAAAAAATCCCACTCAGGTGCCAGTCCTAAAAGAGACATCAAGAGAATTATTGAAAATTGAAGGATAAGTGTCTCAAAAACCTCCCTCTTGAAAGAGTTCAAGTCATAGGAAGAAGGAAATACAGAAGCAGGTAGGGAGTTCCAAAATTTACCAGAAGAATGGATGAATGAATGAGAATATTGGTTAATTCATGCATTAGAGAGGTGGACAGAATAGGGATGGGAGAAAGAATAAGGTCTTGTGCAGTGAGGCCACAGGAGGAGGGGAGACATGTAGTTAGCAAGATCTGAAGAGCAGTTAACATGAAAAAAAAATTATAGAAGATAGCAAGAGATACAACGTTGCAAGGATAAGAAAGAGCCTGAAAACAGTCAATCAGAGAAGAGGAGTTCATAAAATGAAAAGCTTTTGATTCCAGCCTGTCTAAAATAGTGGTATGAGTGGAACCCCCCCTCACCATTACATGTGAAGCATATTCTGTACATGGGCAGATAAGACCCCTGTACAGAGTTTTAGCTGGGGGGTGAGAAAACTGGTGGAGACGACTCAGAATGCTTAACTTCATAGAGGTTGTTCTAGCTAGAGATGACATGTGAAGCTTCCAGTTTAGATTATATGTAGAGGACAGACTAAGGATGTTCAGTGCAGAAGAGGGGAACAGTTGAGTGTCACTGAAGAAGAGGGAATAGTTGTCTGGAAGGTTGTGTCAAGTTGATAGATGGAGGAATTGAGTTTTTGAGGCATTGAACAATACTAAGTTTGTTCTGTCCCAATCAGATATTTTGGAGAGATCAGAAGTCGGGCATTCTGTGACTTTTTTGCATGAACTGTTTATTTCCTGAAGGACTGGACGTCTAGGAAATGACGTGGAAAAGTGTAGGGTGGTATCATTAGTGTAGGAGTGGATACGGCACACCAAACATAATTAGAGGATCATTGACGAATAACAGGAAGAGAGTGGGTGACAGAACAGAGCCATGAGGAACACCACTGTTAATAGATTTAGAAGAAGATTTAGAAGTGACCATCTACCTCAGCAGCAATAGAACAGTCTGAAAGGAAATTTGAGATGAAGTTACAGGAAGAAGGATAGAACCCATAGGAGGATAGTTTGGAAATCAAAGCTTTGTGCCAGACTCTATCAAAAGCTTTTGATATGTCTAAGGCAACAGGAAAAGTTTCACCAAAATCTCAAAAAGAGGATGACCAAGACTCAGTAAGGAAAGCCAGAAGATCACCAGTAGATCACCATCTTTGATGGAACCCACTCTGCTGATCAGATAGAAGGTTGTGAAATGATGGATGTTTAAGAATCTTTCTGTTGAGAATAGATTCAAAAACTTTAGATAGGCAGGAAATTAAAGCAATAGGATGGTAGTTTGAGGGATTAGAACAGTCACCCTTTTTAGGAACAGGCTGAATGCAGGGAAACTTCCAGCAAGAAGGAAAGGTAGATGTTAATAGACAGAGTTGAAAGAATTTGACTAGGCAAGGTGCAAGCACAGAGGCACAGTTTTGAAGAACAATAGGAGGGATCCCATTAGGTCCATAAGACTTCCTTGGGTTTAGGCCAGTAAGGGCATGGGAAACATCACTGCGAAGAATCTTAATGAGTAACGTGAAGTAGTCAAAAGATGGAAGAGAGGGAGGAACAAGCCCCAAATCATCCAAGGTAGAGTTTTTAGCAAAGGTTTGAGTGAAGAGTTCAGCTTTAGAAATAGATGAGATGGCAGTGATGCTATCAGTTTGAAATAAAGGAGGAAAAGATGAAGAAGCAAAGTTATTGGAGATGATTTTGGCGAGGTGCCATAAGTCATGGGGGGGGATTAGATTTTGAAAGATTTTGACATTTTCTATTAATGAAGGAGTTTTTTGGCTGGTTGGAGAGCAGACTTGGCATGGTTCCAGGGAGAAATAAAAAGCACATGAGATTCAGGTGATGGAAGGCTGAAGTACCCTTTGTGGGCAATCTCTTAATTTTTTTTCAATCTATTGTCAACAGGAAGATTTTTAAACATCTATCACTTCGGAACCTTATATTCAGTGTGGGTTCCATCAAGGCCGCTCTACTGGCAATCTTCTGGCTTTCCTTACCAAGTCTTAGTCATCCTCTTTTAGAGGTTTTGATGAAAATTTCATTGTTGTCTTAGACATATCAAAAGCATTTGATAGAGTCTACCACAAAGCTTTGATTTCCAAACTGCTCTTCTATAGTTTCTTTCTTTCTCTCTATAACCTCATCTCAAGTTTCCTTTCGGACTGTTCTTTTTGCTGCTGTTTTAGATGGTCAATGCTCTTCTCCTAAGTCTATTAACAGCGGTGTTCCTCATAGTTATGTTCTGTCACCCACTTTCTTCCTATTGTTCATCAATGATCTTCTAATCCAAACTTCTTGTCCTATCCACTCCTGTGCTTTTCCACATCTTTTCATTGACATCTAAGCCTTCAGAAATTACACAGCTCACACAGGGAAGCCACAGAATGCCCAACTTCTGATCTCTCTAAAATTTCTGATTGGGCAGAGCAAACTTAGTATTGTTCAATAGCTCAAAAACTTAACTCCTACATCTCTCACCGCAACACAACTTTCCAGATAACTATCCCCTCTTCTTCAATGACAATCAACTGTTTCCCTCTCCTACAGTAAACATCCTTTACTAATAATCTAAACTGGAAACTTCATGTCTCATCTCTAGGTAAAACAGCTCTTATGAAATTAGATATTCTGAGTTATCTCCACCAGTTTTCCTTAGCCCCTGCCCCCAGTTGCTAACTCTGTCCATGTATGAAGTATGCTTTCCGTGTATGGGGGTGGTTCCACTCATACCACTCTTTTAGACAGGGTGGGATAAAAAGCATTTTGTCTTATCAACTTCTCTTCTCTAACTGACTGTCTTCAGCCTCTCTCTCTTTGCCTTACTGTAGCATTTTGTGCTATCTTCTACTGCTATTTTCATGCTAACTACTCTTCTGCAATGTCTCCCCTCCTTCTACAGCTTCAGTGCACAAGATTTTCTACTTTCTCTCATCTCTATTCTGTCCACCTCTCTAATGCAGTATTCTCAATAATTAATTCCTTTTTTTTGGAACTCCTTGCCTGCTTCTTTTTCTCCTCCTTCCCATGACTTGAACTTGAAGGTTTCAAGACACATGTCCTCTGTTTTTCAATAATCCTTTTGGCTTCTCTTTAGGGAATGGCATTCTTGTGGGTCATTTATTTTTTAATTTGTTGTCCTTGTTCATTAACCCTCTTACATAAAAACAAATAAAATAAATAAATAATAATAATATTAATAATTCTGCATCTAATGGTATGTCTATGCATAGTGAGACAAAATTTTGGAGGGTTAAAACTGCAGAAAACTAAAGATATCCATTTGTTTTTTTTTATTTTGTCCTGTGATTTGTGCTTGTGCAGAAAGAATCTCACCTTCACATGCTCATTCACATAAGTATCATTGGATCTTATTACTTACCAAATTCCAGTTTGATCAGTATAATTAGTTCATGCGTTGCTATGAGGCATTTGCACATGCACTGTGGAAATCCAGATTTGACACATTCAACTATGTATATATGAGGGGTATATGATACTTACACAGTTTCAATAAAAATAGCTGAGAAACTGTATGCAGGTTGTCATTGACTTATGGCCACAATTGGTTCTGACCAATATGTTGAAAGGTCAACTTGGTCATAACTTGGCCTATGAAATAATTGCCACACATATATTATATTGTGTAGTGATATTATAACCTTCAAGTTATACAGGCACCAACTGCCATACAAACATCCACAACAGCGGCAGCACTGTAGTGTCCACCACATTGTTGGTCTATTTCACCGCAACCACTGTACTGTTCACATGTCCAGACCTGCTCTTGCACTTTATATAACTTCATCCATGTATTTTTTATCCATTCATTGCTCACCATGCCTGGAGATAAATGACCATCAACTGAGGATGCTGGTGCCCCAAGGAAATGCCAAGCCATCTTGTTTGAAACATAGGTGGCGATAATCAAGAAACTTGACAGCAGCGAGAAGATGGTGAATGTTGCACATGCACATGGAATGAATTGCTCCACCATAATCACACTCTAAAAGATGAAAGAAAGGAGCATGGAACACGTCAAAGGAACCATACTAATGAAATCTACAGTTATGACCAAGAACTGCATCAAGGTGATAGAAGAGATAGAGAACTTCTTGTGTTATGGCTCAAACTTCAGTGGCAGAGGCAAGCACTGCTAAGCCTGCAGCTTATTCAAGAAAAGGCTAAATCTCTATTCAGTGATCTGAAGGCAAAGGCAGAGGAAAGTGCAGAAGAGGAGACATTTGCTTCAAGCTAAATTTGGTTCAACAGGTTCAAGAAATGGGCAAAACTACATTGTGTGTCAGTTACTGGAGAAGCAGCAAGTGATGACTAGAAAGCTGGCAACAAATTTCCACCAGTCCTGAGGCAAACCATATGGTACAAAGGCTACATGCCAGAACAAATCTTCAACGTTGATGAGACCGGCCTGTTTTGGGAAAAAATGCAAAAGAAGACCTATATAAGCTGTGAGAAGAAAACAATGCCAGGATATAAGACAGCTAAGGACAGGCTTACCTTGATACTAGCTGCAAACCTACCAGGCAACCTTAAGCTGAGAGAGAGAGAGAGAGAGAGAGAGAGAGAGAGAGAGAGAGAGAGAGAGAGAGAGAGAGAGAGAGAGAGAGAGAGAGAGAGAGAGAGAGAGAGAGAGAGAGGGGGGGGGGGGTGGGGAGCAAGGTTATCAGCGACACATAGGCTGTAATCTGCTAATTGCCTGGTACAAGGTTTGGCAGGGAATCCCCAGAAAGGACAACACTTAAATGGTCAATTCAAAATGGTCAGACCATAAGTATTGTGGTGTTTCCAAAAAAAGACAGTGCAAGTATCACAAAAAAAAAAAAACATTACACTAACTTGCCTTTTTTAGAGCATCACAGTGTATATATACTAAAACACAGTTTTATTTTGAGGTAGGAAGTACCTGACATGAGATGTGTCTCGGTATAAGAGTGGCAGTGCTGTAGGCTGGGAAATCCCCAGAAAGGACAATGCCTAAACACTCAATTCAAAATGGTCAGACCATAGTAATTCCTTTAAACTTAGCATTTTGTGTGCAACAGATTTTCTTGCAATATACAAATTTTGTTAAAAATGTTTTTTTGTGTATCTAAAATTTTATTAAGTGAAGCCATGTTAAATGAGGGAGCATGTCTTTGGTACCAAGTGCTTTTTCCCATGATCATGAGGTATCAGTGGAATGACAATTTTGAACAAGTAAATTGCTACTCCATGAAACTGAATCCAAGCCTGTTACCAGCTTAGCCTGTGAATGCAAATTCTAGCTGTATGGGCATGTGGCATGCTTCCCAGATGTCAGTTCCACTCTTACAGTTATTTTTGTGAAAAACATTAATGAGTGGAGAAGGCCAAGGGGGTGTCCACGTAAGTCACAGCTGTAGCAAGTTGATTGATCTTACAGAGAGCTGTTTGGAATGGAAGAGGTAACTGCATGGGGTGCTTGCTTAGAGGAGCCATCAGGATTGGAGGCAACAGGTGAACTGGGCATCTCCCCCATGGTGTATTCTCCTCATTGATAATTATACTCTCTTCACATACCCTATATATATATATATATATATATATATATATATATATATATATATATATATATATATATATATATATATATATATATATATATATATATATATATATATATATATATATATATATATAATTATTGTTATTTTTTTTTGTGGACAGTATTTCACTTAGAGTTTCCAGTTTTGGTCTAATTGTTGTAGTAATTATCTTTTCTGTCAAATCCTTATCCAGAAAATGAAAAACCATCTTTTTGTTCCTCACTATCCAGTCTGTATATTTTTTCTGCATACTTCACTGGTGATAGGTTATCCCATATCACTAATCCAAAGTCTTTTTGTTCATTTACTTTTTGAATCATGTGTACTTTCTGAGTTTAAGGAGCATTCATTTATGTTGCATATTGGCGTGAACAATTTCACCTGCACTTCTCCAAAATATTATGTGACATACTATCTGGTCTCATTGCTATACTTTTTTCCAGCTACTCCATCAATTAATGTACATATGTCTTTTCATTACACTCTCTTTCACTTTGAACTGAGCCATTCTTTTTGTCTTACTTCCTTCATTATATGTATGTAAACATTTTAAAAAATATCCGTTACATTTCTCTCCAAAAGTAACATTTCTGCTGCTTATAATTTAGTCCCCCATTATTCTCTTGTAGTCTTCATATGAAAAATAATCACTTTTAGCTGAATTGCTTACAAATAACATTCAAAAGCAGGCTATGAAGCCTGTGATCAAACTCCAAGTTGCTATTCAAAGTAGTATGCATTGCATGCATGTCACAGAATTAGTCTGATTTTCTAAATCCTGCCTAACATCCTCTTCAGTATTCTTACAGATCTTAAATATTTTTACAGATCGTAAATTGATAATCAGAGCCAGCTTCTTATTCTATTATCATAATTCTATATGGAGCTGAGTACTTTCTTGTGTATGTTCTGGTTCTTTGTTTAAGCAGTTTTTTGGAGTTTCATTTTATGATGCCTGTTTTCTCATCTCAAAGTTGATATGTCATAATAGCAGTCCAAGTCATATATTCTATACAAAATCTTGTACATCTCAATAATAATTTCTATCTCTTTTTCAAAAGCTCAGTAATCAAGTGAAGAATGAGTCATTCATAATGCAGCTTGATGTTATTCAGCTATGGTCGTGTGACATGGATTACATAATATTGATCATATATGGCTCACATTTTACATTTTGTTAAATTAATAAAACTTTAAAAGGAATTTCAGAGATGGATAAGAGACCATCCATGGTGTGGAGAAGGGAAACTATAGCTTAATATTTTCAATAACCCATGATATAATAAAGCTATTTGATATCCTTGTTTCTAAAACATTATATAAAAGAGAGCATCTTAAAAAAATTTTGGGATAATTTACAAAAGCATTGAATCATCATAAAAATATAAGATCTATGACTAAAACTAAAGGGAAAAATTCTGCCACCCATGTATTTATTAAAGAAAACTCGTATTTTATACAGATTTAAGATACTACAAAACTCATTTTAAATTCGTCTATTTTCTCCAAACAGAAAATTTATTCGGATTTTGAACTGCAAGGGATCATGGAGGAGAAACTGAATACCAAAACATACCAAACCATCAGCCAGCGCATGGCCACGGAGGAAGCTGCCTGTGCCCTTCTTGAGGGAAGCAGGAGAGATGATGAGTGAGTTGATCAAAGATTTTCTCATGCTGCATGATATCAGTGAATTACATTTCAGAAAACATTTTAAAAAGAATAAATATAGAATGAACATGTTGACTATTTGATCATACTGGCAGCATTCTAATATATATATATATATATATATATATATATATATATATATATATATATATATATATATATATATATATATATATATATATATATATATATATATATATATATATAATGTATATGTGTATGTATGTATTTTCTTAATTTTCTTGTGTGGAGGCTGCTGGCCAAAACCATACATAAACTAAGTTCAGAAAATCTGTTCAAACATGGAAAAGATGAAAGCCTAGCCTGAAAGTAATTTTTTTCCATATATATTTTTTTTAATTAAAAGAATTGCTATTGTGTGGAGTGGTTGTTGGTCATAACAGGTACATATTAGGAGGAATTGTTGTGTGTGTTTACCTTGTTGTATGTACCTAGTTGTATTGTACAGGATCTGAGTTAAAGTTCATTTATCCTGTCTCCATATCTAGAGTTATCCAATTTTTCTTTAAATTTACTCATATTAGCAGCTGTAACCACCTCCTCACTGAAAGTATTCCAGAGATCAATGCTTCAATACAGGAAACTACATTAAATATACTCTTCTTTATTTATTTTTTTGTAGGTCATCTCATACATTTTATTTTCTTATCCATGTGTATCCCCAAAACTTGTCTAACTTTTTCATACAGTTTATTAATTTGTACATTGTTATCAAGTCTCCCTTTTCTATACTCTCTTCCAATCTTGTTAATCTCATTTCTTCCATATGCTCTTCATAAGTCTTTTCCTTCAGTTCTGGTACCTCTTCATTGCTATCCTCTGTATTCTTTGGAATTTCCTTGTATTCTTCTTCCTATGTGGAGACCATACAACTACAGCATACTCCAACTTGGGATGTATAATTTTTGTAATTATTTATTTCATCATATCCATGTCCATGTAGGTAAAAGCCACTCTAATGTTACTTATCATCCTATATGTGGAGCCAAATATCCCACTTATATATGTCTCTGGTGACAGTGTGTCCTGAATAACCACCCCAAAATCTTTTTCTTTATTACTTTTAATTATTATATCTTTACCCATTTTATAGTTCCATGTGGGTCTCCTTGTACTTTTTCCTATTTCCAACAAATGGCATTTCTTAGGACCAAATTCAAGTTTCCACTTTAGAATCCAAGCATAAATTTTATCTAAATCTCTCTGTAGCTCCTTAAAATTCTCCTGGGTCTTTAAAGGTCCTAGCAACTTTGCATCATCAGCAAACAAATTAATGTAGCTATTTAATCCTTTCTGTACATCATTTATGTAAATCTAAAACATAATCAGTGCTAATACAGGTCATTGGAGTACTCCACTTGTTATCTCACTCCAACATGAACTATTTTCTCTGATTTTTGTCCTCATTTGTCAGTCCTTCAAATAGTCTTGTATCCAAATTAATGTTTTGCCTTTTAAACATCCTGTATTTTCAGTTTCTACTGTAGGCTCATGTGTGGAACCCTGTCAAATGCTTTTTTATATCAAGATATAGAGCATCCATCCATCCATCTCTTTTTAACACCACATCTATCACTCTTGTATAAAAAGCTCAACAGATAATAAAAAGAAATGGTGCAGTACTTGGAAGAAAATGAGGTAATTACAAATAAACAATTTGGATTTAGACAAAGAAGATCATGTACTTGGAAGAAAAAGAGGTAATTACCTCCTTTTCTTCCAAGTACTGCACCATTTGTTTTTTTATTAATTTCGCAGACACCAGTTAATGAAACTGGCCTGTAGTTTAGTGGCACCATTTTGTCACCTCCTTTATAGACTGGCATTATATTGGCTCTTTTTCATTCTTCAGGCACTTTTCCTTCTTTCAATGAACAATTTACCACATTTCAAATTGGCTCCACCAGATGGTCTCTACATTCTTTCAGTACCCACCCTGACACACCACCTGGTCCCATTGCTTTTCTAACATCTAAGTCACTCAAAAGCTTGTAGATTTCATACTTTTTCACCTTAATTTCATGTAAATCTTCATTTGATAATCCACCTGTAGGCACTACAAAGCTGCTTCTTTTTTTGACACAGATTTAAAACTCTCTTTCATAATTTCACTCATTTGCTCATCATCTTCATATGTCCTTCCAGCTCTTTTGAACTTAACAATACTATCTCTATGTTTCATTTTACCATTTATGTATTTATAGAAGGCTTAGGTTCCTCTTGACATTTGTCCACTGTATCCTTTTAAAGTTTTCTTTATTCTCTTCTTATCCTAAGATATTAATTTCTCTCTTATTGATATTCTCCTTTATTACCTTCATTCCACTTTTTCACCTTCCATGGCTTGTCTTTGTCCTTTTTTGGTCTTTGCACATCTGCCATCATACCAACTATGCCTGCTCATTCTCACCTTGTACATTGGTACAAATTTAAACATTCCCTCATTGTACTTATCTAATAATGTTTCATATTTTGTCTGTAATTCCTTGGGTTTTAACAGCTTATCTCACTTTATACTTATTTAAAATTTTATAAGTTATTTGAAATTTGCCTTTGCATAATTCGGTCTGCCATTTCCATATTCTTTCCTATTCTTTGCTTTTATCCCTTTTAATTCAACCTCTATTACAACATGATAACCTTTCCTGATGGCAGATACTTCATATTTGGTCTAGATTCCAGCCTCTTGGTAAACACTAGGTCAAGCATTGAAGGCTGCTCGTGTGTGTATGTGTGTGTGTGTGTGTGTGTGTGTTTTTCTTTTTTTATGTAGGAAGAACATTGGCCAAGGGCAACAAAAATCCAATAAAAAAAATGCCCACTGAAATTCCAGTCCCATAAAAGGGTCAAAGCAGTAGACAAAAATTGATGAATAAGTGTCTTGAAACCTCCCTCTTGAAGGAATTCAAGTCATAGGAAGGTGGAAATACAGAAGCAGGCAGGGAGTTCCAGAGTTTACCAGAGAAAGGGATGAATGATTGAGAATACTGGTTAACTCTTGCGTTAGAGAGGTGGACAGAATAGGGGTGAGAGAAAGAAGAGTCTTGTGCAGCAAGGCCGCAGGAGGAAGGGAGGCATGCAGTTAGCAAGATCAGAAGAGCAGTTAGCATGAAAATAGTGGTAGAAGACAGCTAGATATGCAACATTGCGGCGGTGAGAGAGAGGCTGAAGACAGTCAGTTAGAGGAGAGGAGTTGATGAGACAAAAAGCTTTTGATTCCACCCTGTCTAGAAGAGCAGTATGGGTGGAACCCCCCCAAAAAAAAATGTGAAGCATATTCTATACATGGACAAATAAGGCCCTTGTACAGAGTTACCAGCTGGGGGGGTGAGAAAAACTGGCGGAGACGTCTCAGAACGACTAACTTCATAGAAGCTGTTTTAGCTAGAGATAAGATGTGAAGTTTCCAGTTCAGATTATAAGTAAAGGACAGACCAAGGATGTTCAGTCTAGAAGAGGGGGACAGTTGAGTGTGAGTGTCATTGAAGAAGAGGGGATAGTTGTCTGGAAGGTTGTGTCGAGTTGATAGATGGAGGAATGAGTTTTTGAGGCATTAAACAATACCAAGTTTGCTCTACCCCAATCAGAAATTTTAGAAAGGCCAGAAGTCAAGCATTCTGTGGCTTCCCTGCGTGAAATGTTTACCTGCTGAAGGGTTGGATGTCTATGAAAAGACATGGAAAAGTGTAGGGTGGTATCATCAGCGTAGGAGTGGATAGGACAAGAAGTTTGGTTTAGAAGATCATTAATGAATAATGAGAAGAGAGTGGTTGACAGGACAGAACCCTGAGAACCCTGAGGAACACCACTGTTAATAGATTTAGAAGAACAGTGACCATCTACCACAGCAGCAATAGAACGGTCAGAAAGGAAACTTGAGATGAAGTTACAGAGAGAAGGATAGAAGCCATAGGATCGTAGTTTGGAAATCAAAGCTTTGTGCCAGACTCTATCAAAAGCTTTTGATATGTCCAAGGCAACAGCAAAAGTTTCATCAAAATCTCTAAAAGAGGATGAAAAAGACTCAGTAAGGAAAACCAGAAGATCACCAGTAGAGCGGCCTTGATGGAACCCATACTGGTGATCAGATAGAAGGTTGTGAAGTGATAAATGTTTAAGAATCTTCCTGTTGAGGATAGATTAAAAAACTTTACATAGGCAGGAAATTAAAGCAATAGGATGGTAGTATGAGGGATTAGAACAGTCACCCTTTTTAGGAACAGGTTGAATGTAGGCAAACTTCCAGCAAGAAGGAAAGGTAGATGTTGACAGACAGAGCTGAAAGGGTTTGACTAGGCAAGGTGCAAGCACGGAGGCACAGTTTCGGAGAACAATAGGAAGGACCCCATCAGGTCCATAAGCCTTCCGAGGGTTTAGGCCAGCAAGGGCATGGAAAACATCATTGCAAAGAATTTTAATAGGTGGCATGAAGTAGTCAGGGGGTGGAGGAGAGGGAGGAACAAGCCCAGAATCCTCCAAGGTAGAGTTTTTAGCAAAGGTTTGAGCAAAGAGTTCAGCTTTAGAAATAGATGTGATAGCAGTGGTGCCATCTGGTTGAAACAGAGGAAGGAAAGAAGAAGAAGCAAAGTTATTGGAGATAATTTTGACTAGATGCCAAAAGTCACGAGGGGAGTTAGATCTTGAAAGGTTTTGACACTTTCTGTTAATGAAAGAGTTTTTGGCTAGTTGAACAGACTTGGCATGGTTCCGGGCAGAAATATAAAGTGCATGAGATTCTGGTGATGGAAGGCTTAAGTACCTTTTGTGGGCCACCTCTCTATCATGTATAACACGAGAACAAGCTGTGTTAAACCAAGGTTTAGGACGAGAAAAAGAGTGAGGAATGTACGCCTCCATGCCAGATGCTATCACCTCTCTTATGCGCTCAGCACACAAAGATGGGTCTCTGACACGGAATCAGTAATCATTCCAAGGAAAATCAGCAAAATACCTCCTCAGGTCCCCACAACTAGCAGAGGCAAAACACCAGAGGCACCATCGCTTAGGGGGATCCTGAGGAGAGATTAGAGTGATAGGACAAGATACAGATATGAGATTGTGATCGGAGGAGCCCAACGGAGAAGAAAGGGTGACAGCATAAGCAGTAGGACTAGAGATCAGGAAAAGGTCAAGAATGTTGGGCATATCTCCAAGACAGTCAGGAATATGAGTAGGGTAATGCACCAATTGCTCTGGGTCATGGAGGATAGCAAAGTTGTAGGCTAGTTCACCAGGATGGTCAATGAAGGGAGAGGAAAGCCAAAGCTGGTGGTGAACATTGAAGTTTCCAAGAATGGAGATCTCTGCAAAAGGGAAGAGGGTCAGAATGTGCTCCACTTTGGAAGTTAAGTAGTCAAAGAATATATATATATATATATACTCGTATATATATATATATATATATATATATATATATATATATATATATATATATATATATATATATATATATATATATATATATATATATATATATATATATATATATGTTACAGTCAATACCTGAATCCAGACAATTTGTAAAGTGACTTATTTTTTCAGGCAATTTGTGAACTGCCTGGTTAGGTTAGGTTAGGTTAGGTTAGGTTAGGTTAGGTTAGGTTATAACCTAACCTAACTCCAAGAATGGAGATCTCTGCAAAAGGGAAGAGGGTCAGAATGTGCTCCACTTTGGAAGTTAAGTAGTCAAAGAATATATATATATATATATACTCGTATATATATATATATATATATATATATATATATATATATATATATATATATATATATATATATATATATATATATATATATATATATATATATATATATATATGTTACAGTCAATACCTGAATCCAGACAATTTGTAAAGTGACTTATTTTTTCAGGCAATTTGTGAACTGCCTGGTTAGGTTAGGTTAGGTTAGGTTAGGTTAGGTTAGGTTAGGTTATAACCTAACCTAACCTAACCTAACCTAACCTAACCTAACCTAACCTAACCTAACCAGGCAGTTCACAAATTGCCTGAAAAAATAAGTCACTTTACAAATTGTCTGGATTCAGGTATTGACTGTAACATATATATATATATATATATATATATATATATATATATATATATATATATATATATATATATATATATATATATATATATATATATATATATATATATATATATATATATATATATGCAGATACATGTGCACACACACATTGTTTGCTAAAATTGTAAACAATGGAACCTCAGTTCTTGAATTTAATTTGTCCCTGAATGTTGTTCGAAATCCAGAATGTTAGAAAACTGAAATTATTTTCCCCGTAGGAATCAATGTAAAATGGATTAATCAGTTCCTGGACACCTGTCAACCCTGTCTTAGTGACTTACGACAGACATTTCCACTGCTAAGATGGCAGCTCTACAACATCTCCAGCTCAGAAATTATTTATTCAGAAAAGATGTACAGTGGTCTCAGTTTTTTAACTTAATTTGTTCCTGGATGCCATTCAAAATAAAAAATGTTTGAAAACTAAAGCTATTTTCCCCATAGGAATCAATATAAAATAGATTGATCAGTTCTCAGACACCCATCCACCCAACACTCCCACTGCTAAGATGGCCGTTCCAGCTTATTTATTTACTTTTTTTTATGTAGAAAGGAGGTATTAAATGAGGTTAGTGACACAGAACTCATCAAAAGATAATGTTTAGATGATATAGGTCTTCGTCACTGATCTAACAAAGGAAGCTGTACAGTGACACAGAGGAGCAACCCACTTACTGCCAAAATTGAGGTGATCATAACGCTTAGACATCTTGCTGGTGTGAAAAGCTATTGGGAAAATGCAGTTGTGCAGTAGTGATGGTGTTGTAGGTCAAAGAGAGAGCCACAGGAGGGTCAGGATAACTCCTGAGCACTGAACCTTGTTTGTTTACATCAAGGTTCTTCAACTTCTTCAATGGGATCCCATTTAACCTATTTCAAAGATTGAATTACTGTTTTATCCTCTGTCTCTCTCCTCCAAATATATAAAAATGAAGATATTTATATAAACTGTAAATTAGTAATAAATGGTTGCTTTTGCTGTCTTGTAGTATTTGTAATGAAGTAACTTTGTTTGAAAGCCGAATTATGGTATGGCAACTGAAGTAATTATGAATTAAAATTTTTGTTTGAAAACCAAGTTGTTTGGAAAGGGAGACATTCGATAACCAGAAGATACTGTTTAGACCATGCAGGTGTTGTCTTTGTCATTGACCTAGTGAGGGAAGCCTTACAGAGCGACACAGAGAGCCACAACCTATTTACCTCAAAAATGAAGGTAATCATAACACTTATTAAAGATTAATCTAGAAGAAGGAGAGGCAAGTAATGGTGTGGCAGGATGCAGAAACATGAGCCTAAACAGGACCGGGCATTAGGTATCTTATGGTCCAATCAGTAAAGGTTTATCCTACTGGCCTCTCAGTTCCAGTTTGAACCTCAGTCACATCCACCTCCTCATCTATAATAGATTAATTTCTCAGTGATTTGTAATGGAGAATGTTGTTCTTCATTCAGTCATGACATTTATGTTCCTTCTATCAGAATCAATGGTGGGCCAAGAATCCAGTGAATTTAGGATTGACTTATAACATTTAATAAAAGCAGACATAAGTTGCAAATTTTATATTCAGCATATGAAAATTTTACACACGAAGTGTACTTAAAAAAGCTTTTCTACTACTTTAAAGCAGTAAGAAGAGTCTGCCTGTATCTCTCTAATTTACCATCTCACAGATAAGGGTTAAAGTACTAAAGAATAATCAGGAAGATGCATCACAGAAGCTTCCATATTAAGACACCAAAATGATGATTCATAAAATTCCTGTAATACCAAGATCAGGATTCAAAAGAGGCTAACCTATCACCATCTCTTTTTTGACATGGAGGTTTCTTTGCAGTATTTTTCTGCTTATCTTTACCTTCAGCCCTTATTCATGAATTGTGAGAGTAGTGTGAAAAATACAGTGACCAGAATAAAGAAAGAAAGAATTTCTATCAGAAAGTGGAATGAGTATAGCAGATTAGTGTTGAATATTGCTTGGAAATGCTTATCGTGGTGGCAGTAGTGGTGTGAAAAGGCTGCTCCAGTCAGCCCTTCATAATGGCAAATTATGTAAGAAGAAATAAAAAAAAAAAATTGTACTGCTGCAATCACTATTACATGCTTTATGTATATTTAATACTATCAACATCATCATCACATCATTTAATCCCCTTGTTTATTCTTATAGGACTGGACACCATGTGTTTCAAACAAAAAGATTGCCCTTCTTTGAGTGAGAGTAGGTTCAATTTTGGGATAACCTTCTCCTAAAAGAGGTTGTTGACCAAAGTTATAGAAATTCCCACCCTCAAGGTTGAATGCACCATGTAATACAATTCCATTGCATGGTTGCATCTCATAGTGTGTGGTGGGATCACTACATCCCTATACCAGGCATATTTAACACATGTATGCTAAACTTCTTTTTTTTTTTCACTTGTGAGGTCATTGCCTCCTTCACTCTAATCTTACAGCTAATAGATAAGGGTTAAAGGTGAAAAATGAGCAGATAAGTCACACAGGAGAAAATCTGCTATTATACAAATCCTTGAATTATGAAGTCACAAATAAAGGAAGAGCAGATTATTGTTTTCACGATAGACATCACTTAAGGACTGTACATCATTTTTAAATTTTCTATGGAGGCATTTTTATTTATGTACTGGAAAATTATGACCATCAACAACTGTTTCTTGTATAATTATGCAATAATGTTGACAGATATTTTGTACATTTTTTTGTGTATGTGTCGTCATTTCCAGGTACCTGGAATATTGGTTATTAATGCTATGTTTATCTAAAACTAACGTGGGCTCCTTTCTTCTCTTTACACGCATGACATGCACAGTAACCAATTGTACGTATACAATTAAATTATTCACTGCACTTGCATGATATGCTTGTCTTAGTAGTGATACTATTGAACAATATGAAGTGTTACAGCCAAAAGATTTTCTCATTAGATAATATATATATATATATATATATATATATATATATATATATATATATATATATATATATATATATATATATATATATATATATATATATATATATATATATATATATGTTACAGTCAATACCTGAATCCAGACAATTTGTAAAGTGACTTATTTTTTCAGGCAATTTGTGAACTGCCTGGTTAGGTTAGGTTAGGTTAGGTTAGGTTAGGTTAGGTTAGGTTATAACCTAACCTAACCTAACCTAACCTAACCTAACCTAACCTAACCTAACCTAACCAGGCAGTTCACAAATTGCCTGAAAAAATAAGTCACTTTACAAATTGTCTGGATTCAGGTATTGACTGTAACATATATATATATATATATATATATATATATATATATATATATATATATATATATATATATATATATATGTATATATATATATATATAATTTTTTTTTTTTTGCAATTTTCATTACTAAAGTAGTATAAAAAATCATTCAACTCTATGAATTTAGTGATAGATTTGCATTCTTGTTAGATCTGAGCAATTATCCTGCTTGTCGTATATCTAATACAAGTGCACTTGCTGTATTAGTTATATGTCTTTATTTTTCCTCAAGTACTGTTATAGTCCTAACACACTGCAAATAATATTCTTTTATATATGATAATCTGTTTTTTGTACAAGTCCTTTAAGTTTTAAAATGAGTTATCACATATTCATTCAGATACTGAAAAAGGTTGAGTACCTTAGTTAATGTTGCTTAATTTTTGTATAATTTGACTTTTTTGCAATATACAAAGTGGATGACATGCTTATGATGTATGCAGAGGAAATAATACCAAACAAATAAATTATGAAGTAGGTATATACAGTGTTAAATACTAATCATCACATTTTTATAGTATATCTATGGTCTGAATATATATATATGTTACAGTCAATACCTGAATCCAGACAATTTGTAAAGTGACTTATTTTTTCAGGCAATTTGTGAACTGCCTGGTTAGGTTAGGTTAGGTTAGGTTAGGTTAGGTTAGGTTAGGTTAGGTTAGGTTAGGTTAGGTTAGGTTAGGTTAGGCAGTTCACAAATTGCCTGAAAAAATAACTTTACACTTTACAAATTGTCTGGATTCAGGTATTGACTGTAACATATATATATATATATATATATATATATATATATATATATATATATATATATATATATATATATATATATATATATATATATATATATATATATATATATATATATATATATATATATATATATGATTTGCATAAGTTATAAAGAAAATACATATTTTTCTGAGAGGGGTGTCAGTAAACAAACAAAATAGCTTAATGAAACCAATGGAATCATCATATCTGTCTACATCAAACAGACCCTCATAATGCTCCGTCCATTTATTAACTAGAAGAAAAAAAAGAATCAGTTTCTTGCTCCATCTCTCATTGTTGTTTTCCTATCTAATTCTCTTCATTGATTCTTCTTTTCAGCTACATCAATACTTCTTTGATTCCATCCCTTATGTTTTTTCTCTATCCTACTACCCATTCTTTTCATACAACAAACCTGTTTTTGCATATCCAATCACAATACATTTAAATAACAAAATATTACTATTCTTCTTCTACATACATTACCAAGACCTCACTCTTTCTCTGCATCCCATACACCTTTAAACTTTTCTCTTTTGTCAAATCTACTCACTTTCAAAACTTACCTGTCACTCAACTAGCTTCCTCCCTCATACCTACTCACAGCATTCCTCTCCATCAAGGAGTGGTCAGGCTTACCTCCACCCTTCCCTCCCAAGAGTCCAATTCAACAATCTTAGTATTATCTTCTGGATGCAACCACATGTCTTTTCATCACTGTTGACAACCTTTTCACTCTCTTGGTTCATTTAAGTATAACACTTATAAATATCTTTCTTTTTAAACAAACTACTCGTATTTTCAGTTACCAAATTTTGCTCACTCCACAATTTCATCATTTTCTCTTTTTTTTTCCTACCAAGCATACCTTCTTGTATTGCATTCCAAACAATACCATTCAGATCTCCCAACAATAATGCATTTATATTCGCTCCAAAACTATGCAGATGGTCATTATGTCAGAGATTTCCCCTCATCATTTCTTACTACTAGGCCCATATGCACTCACAAGCACTCACACTTCTCATTTTTATTTTAACTTATATCAGTTTCAATTAAATCTCTTTGCAATCTCACACACCTTGTTACACATCTTTTTGCTCACCATGATAATAAAAAATATTAATATTAATTCTTTGTTGGATCACTGTTATGTTATGTTATGATGGAACCACTTTAGACATGGATGTATATACATATTACTTACTACCTTGGAGCATGTCTATGAAGGCTGATTCATTAACACTTATTAGATTTGTAAATTGATCCTTTTGTAGTGCAAACTTCTTCCTTGCCTCTTTTCAACAGACTTTGTCTGTTTTCTTAGCTAAGGCCAGTAATTTCCTTTTCCCTATGGGAGTGTGATGAAAGTTTATGGCTGATTATTTCAGCTAACATGATGCAATACAGATGATCAAAATTGTAAGTGTTGTAGCAGTGCCAGCACAGCACACCACAAGTGCAGTACTATTTACAATTATTATGTAAACATCTATTAATTTATGCATGATGCTGATTTTGCCTTGCACTTTGCTAGATGCCAGCCGGTAATTATCAGGAGATCTGATTTAACCTATATTACTTCCCAAGAAAATTTTGAAAAAAAAAAAAAAAAAAATTTGGTTGGTGAAGACCACTATGAGTAAATTAATAATTAAGGTTATATTTTGTATAGTCCCTGAAATACTCTGTTCACACATTAAACATGAAAATAAACATCAAATCAAAGTTGAAAATGTAAACAATGTCTTAATACTGCATGATGATGAGTTCAATGAGCTTATGATAATACTGCATGATGATGAGTTCAATGAGCTTATGATTTTGTTCAATATATTTTTTGTTTCATAAAGATAGTTATCCTGAAATATGACAGAATGCACACATGTGTAGGTGGTGTGAATGAATTCACTTTTTTCTAGTTAGAAATATGACAATTCAATAAAGTTTTTTCTTTTTTTTCTTCTTCACTATGTAAATCAGGGAACTAGCAGCTGCTTTATGACAATGTCCTGGCACATTCTTCACACCCAATCTAAGATTTCTTAGCTAAGTACCAAATTTCTCATATTGATCAGGCCCCTTTTCTCTAGACATGACTCCTTGTGATGTCTGGCTGTTTCCTAAGCTCAAGATGTTAGTGAAATTATCTCAATTTGAGAATTGATGAGGCATCACATGAAAGATGGTAGTGCACCTGGTAGCCATTCTGGAACAAGATTTCCAGAAATACTTCAAGTAATAGAAGGATTGATATGTTAGGTGCATCAGTCAAAAAAGGAAAACTTTGACAATCATTAGAACAAGAACACAAAAAGGGAGCCACTTTTAACTGAAGTTCTAATAGTTTTTGAAGACTTCATAGATAATAGTCCTTGGAACTGAATATTAGGCAATTATTAGAATTATAATATTTATTCATAGTTTGATTTTGCAAAATGTTCTCTCTCACAGTGAATGATGTATCTCATATATAGTAAAATTCTAAGATTTTATGAAGGTCAAGACAGACTGAACACCAAGTAAATGAACCTTAATGTGAAAAAAAAAAAAAAAAAAAAAAAAAAAAAAAATATATATATATATATATATATATATATATATATATATATATATATATATATATATATATATATATATATATATATATATATATATATATATATATATATATATATATATATATATATATATATATAAGAGTGCAGTCTTCACTTTTGCAACTACATAGAGAACAATGTCACTTCTAGCAAACATATGATAATCTCATGGATGATAATCCTCTTGGCTTTGAGATGACAGACTATGAAAAATGTTAACAGAATTTATC